>NW_020538658.1:0-26616 GCF_003426905.1 Ctenocephalides felis
AACGTTATCTAATATTTATACGAATCATATAAACTGAATTGCAAAGTTAAAATTAGTTATTTAAAAGTATATAAGTGAGCTTTAGAACTTTAGCCAGAATTAAAATTAAAAACTGAAATTATTTTCGATTTACAAAAATATTTTTTCCAAGCAATTGTTTCGTCAAAATAAGCATAAAGTTTTTACAAACATTTAAATGGGATGCTTAGATCTCTCAAAACTGACTTTTTTGCACATTTAGCTACGCATCTTCGAAATGAATGGACCTGCCTTTATCAAAAACTAATCACCATTATTCCCAATCATTACAAATTGAATGTTTTTTGGATCATTTAAATCGGATACTTCGTTCTCTCACAAAACTCGATTTTTATTTTCTGCACCCTTTGCTCCGTATCTCCGTAATGGCGGGACCTGCCTTTGCCAAAAATTAATTAGCATATCTTCCTATCAATAGGAATCGAATGTTTTTTGAACCATTCAAATCGGTTGATCTGTGCGCCCAAAAACGTGGACACAAAACACACAAATTCATTTGAAGTTTAAACAATTCTGAGTATGCCAAAATGTTAAAAAAACCCCTGAAACGTGAAGATATGCAAAAATTTTCATTTTGGATTTTTACCCATTACTATAACTTACCCTACGAGAAGTTAAAAATTGCTGAGCAACTGGTATGAAGCATTAGTACGGACAAACCTACAGTAAATTAGAGGGCGGTTGGCATCTAAAGGTTTCGTACAGTAATGTAGACACGAGTTGTACTGACACAATTCAAACATGCATGAGTTTTTCAAATATTGGCCTGAACCTTATGAACATGCATTATTTAGAATTATGAAAATTTATTATTTACATACTTTAATAAACTCTATGAACGGTAATAAATATTGATTCCTAAAGATTTAAAATTGTTTTCAATAATAATTATCTCCACCCTGTAATGTTTGAAAACCGTTGTCTAATGAGTTCGCGAGCTTCCTGGCTATCGCGTTCCGTGGCCTCCTGCTATATACGTACTGGCTCTGTGTGAATCCAAGGCAAAATGATTGTACATAAGCAAGCGTATCACAATTTACTGATATAGGAAAATACAATCATTTTGTATAGAACAACAAAACAAGTTTTTATAACACATATATATTCGCTGAAGATCTTAGTAACGTAATTATTCACGAAATGCACACATATTTCTATTTTGCATTAGACATAAAACGTAAAGTACGGTAAGTATGTAATAGCAAAAAAAGATACTGGAATATTTGAGCATTGTCGCAAGAAATAGAGAAGACTAATTATAACGCTCATTATTATTCAGATCATTATTGTTTTTATTAAACAGTTATAACAAAAATTGAAACAAGTATCATCGTACAATAATACACATTTCCAAATCTTTTTTAATTTTTGTGTATCCTTACTTTGCCTTCGGAGATTTGCGACATATCAATGTAATAATATATAATAAAATTCAATTTGATTATTTTTCACATATGACGTTTGACTGTTTCACTAGTATAAGAATTCTATTGAATACAAAAAAGTAAAAAATTGATACATTTTTAGTAAAATGGATAAATAATAGAAAGAAAATAAATGACTTCTTTGTACAGAATATGGCCTTTAAATGACTTGTAATATACGTTTTTTATATCTATCTGAAGTTTATTTTTACAAGAGGATCTGATTTGCTAAATTAATGTTTTCCCGACGTTTTGAGACATTCTAAATCGTTAGACCCTAAAATTGGAAAGCGTATGTGCTTGCATAGATAGAGCAGCCAAAATTTGACTTTTTGTCGACATTTTCATAGAAAACGACTGCATCCATTTCAAAGCTTCAATACGAATATATTACTCAAAGCTTTAAAAGTTACTTGATAGATCTTAATAAAGGATTGATAAGTTTTGTAAGACGATCAGCAAAGCTGTTTTTCTATTATTAGCAGTTTTTTTGTTATTGAATAGCTGACCCAATCAAAACTACTTAGAATGATGATAGGTGCTTCCTGGTCCTGCAATGAAACTCTGCATAGTGATCTGAATGTGCTATATATTAAACACTTTATAAAAATAAGATCAACTAATCATCATCACAAATTAGAAAATCTCTTCAATTTTCTCGTTGCTCTGCTACTCCTTATACCAGAATTTAGAAGATCTAAAAAATTATGGCTTATTAACTTATAGTACCTAATAGTAACTAATAGTACCTAATAGTGATTTCCCACTGGGGTAACCACTATCTAAAATTACATGTAAATGAAAAAACTCATAATATAATTAATGTTCTAATCGTTATTATTAAAAAGAAATTAAAAATCGAATAGCGGTCAAAACTTGGGCGTTCATAAGCTGTCGTGATGATTTGACTTAATTAACTACGTTTATAGAAGACAACCCAAACAGTTGCCCTATCTGTATGCGCTGAATTTTATTATTATAACAATTTGTGTAATAGTGATGCATTTTTATGCCGCCTGGTAAAGGCTATTTTTACTTGAAAAGATATTGCTGTCTATATTTCCAAGTGCAGACCGATGTCACTACTGCTTGACATCAGGCTACACGAACCAGGTATGGAACTGAAACTTCTGATTCAAATCTCGTCGCTATAACCACATAAGAGCTCTAATTACAATATAAATACCATGTATAGATTGATTCAAAGATAAATACTAAAAGTAATATAGATTATTATAAACATATTAGATTAAGATTTTTTTTAATATATATATATATATATATATATATATATATATATATAGTTGTTTCAGAATATATTAAAATTCTTGTAAAAGCGTATAAAGATTCATCATGAACAATTAGTTATATGGACATATACAAGCGTATACAAAACATATATACGATACGATACGATACGATATTCATATATAAGACAGAATAATTGATGCGTGTTCATGAGTCAATACGAAAACCTTGATACCGTACGCTCTTCTTTCGATCTCAATGGAACTTCAAAATATGTTTGGTATTTCGAACACGATATGATTCTCGACCACGTGAACAAGTGGGAGTAACGTGCTCTAATACTTCCTCATATGAATCAAATTTCTCTATCATCGGACTATTCAAGTTTATTTAACCCGATATTAGACAGGGACTCGAACGCGTAATTACTTTTTACAGCAATAATAAAGCATGAAAAATAAAATTATTAATAAATTACTGTTTACTCAGTAGGGATGTCTGTTGAATATGAAAAATGTTAAACACAATTTTGCCGAGTTTTTTTAACAAACTACTTGGATTACGTCCGAAAAGTATGCATCCTTAAATTGCGACTTTATTATCAGACATATGTAACACAATACGGCATAATTTAAATTTGAAATTTGGTTAAACCATTTGAACAAAGCTTATGATTTTTTTAAACAAAGTTAGTAAGAAATATTTATAAAACCGTTTTTCTTATATTAATTTTTTCTTCTCTTTTCTCTTTTGCATTTTGTCTTATAATTAGCTAACTTAATTTTCGTTATCTGTTTACACACAACCGCAGCCACAGAATTTGTCACAACCGTACCCAACGCACACTTTTGAAGACAAATCATCACTATAATCGAGCTAAATTATCTACGCAAAACCTAATTGCTAATAAATAACTATTAAGGTTCAACTTGAAGAAAAATGACAAAGTAATTTATCTACATACAAGTAACAGTTTTTATCATAAAAATCTAACAGAAAAACTTACTTTTGACTCTTTAAAAACAATTCGGTCTACATATCATGTTAACATTGGTTACCAACTGAAAACGATATTAGAAACTTGTTCAAAAAAACATACAACATCTTTCTGCCCTTGGATTCTATCTCAAAAACAGTATAGTTTAGCTAGAATGTTTCTTCCTATTATAATATATTTAATGCAAATAACATAACCGATGTTCTTTCGCGGTTATTATAAGTTTAATTACAATTGAATCAACGTACTGGCAGCGCGCCACTTATTATTTCCGTGTCTGGAAACGTTGTGTGATATTATATTTATGCGGAATATTTAAATACATTGACCATGTACAAAGTTGTATCAATATTTACTGTTTTCAATCAAACATATTTTTTATAAATTGCGTGATTTTAGTCATGTTAGCTATGGATATAAAATATAATTTTATCAGATCTTCTTTTATGCAGTTTTTGGTACCGTATAAAACAAATCGTATAATAAAATTGTTCAAAATTGTTTAAATTCTTACATAGGATAAACAACTTTGTACGTAATATAGCTTAAAATTTTTATGCGGTGGAGAGCAACCGCATAAAAAAATTCGGAAGTAGAAAATGCGTTAATAATTTATGAATCTACATCCAAGTAAATAAAATAATCAAATCAAATCTAAATAAAATATAAAAACATAATTTTTTATGTCACTATATTGACATTTTTTTTTTAAAAATCATCAATAAGGTGATACATTAACTATTTTGATGAATATAGATGAAAATGCGTTTCTAAGTGAAAATACAGTAGTATGTTCTATATCAAACTCAGACGAATACAAAAGCCGCTTCGAGATCACCCAACCTTCTCCGTCAGAAAACTTCGCTACAACACTACCAGGGAACAAGGCAAGTTTGAAAATGAAGTTTATTATACATTAAATTCTTGCAAACTCACAATCACTTTGTTTAGATGATATTGTATTTTAAGGCCCATTTTACATTCCTAAAATTTTAGTTGTAACCCTATAAAAAAAGTATATTTTGCAATATTGCAACAATAGCCCGAAAGGCTATTTTCACTTAAAATACCTGAAACCTGTATTGACAACCAGAAAGTATGAAAGCAAAACTATGTAAAGAAAAATGCTACTAACTAACTACGACTAAACGCTATAACTACTAGTTGTGAAACTAAAGAAGATTATGAGACATCCGTACCTTAAAGGTACGTTGCAATTTATTTTAGGTACTTGTTATGGGAGCACCCCAAATCAATGATTATCTTTCCCTCCCTTGTATATTATTCCTATTACTATTAATCAATTTTTATACACTTTCATGCATTTTATTTACCATACTTCTGCTTCCATACTTTGTGCTCTTGTGCTTCGACTTTCGATTCCCTGTATTTACTTCTTGCGTAAGTCATCAACCATCTGCATGCATCTTCTTCTCTGTTTTTTTAGTTTTACCTGCAATTGGATGAATATATAATATTTTAATTTCATTTTTGCTGAATTGTTAAGCATTCATTAACTAACAAGCGATTACAATTCGAAGTTAAAATTAAAATGATTCGTAAGCGATGCCAGAAAATACCAATTATGAATCATCGCTTCGAACCGATGAACTCGAAGGCATGTGTGCTTTATGTATCAATTGATAAAGCGAAACATCATCGTCAGTTTGTCGGTACGAAATGTATAGCAGAGTGTTTTTAATAAACGGCATCAATTAAAAATCATGGGAACCGAACAATAACAAAGTACTGTAACATCTAACAAGTCTGTACGACATTGAACTCACCATAGGTCGTCGAATCACCCACGGCGGCTTGCCAAGGCTCAAAGGTCTACCTTTACGCTCTATTATAACATATTGAACCGTGTGTATGGGTAATTTACGTTATTTCGATGCGAAAACACGATCTTACAATGCAAATATACACACATATATATACAGATATTATATTTATATATAAATATATATAATTTGATTACGAAGAAATTCATTTTCTGGCCTTATAGAGTTCAATTTTATATCCGGTTTTATTGGCTAAATGCGGTCATTGTCTCTAATGAAATCGAACTACTGAAGCGTTATACATTTGTAAATAATAACACTATGGCTATTAATCCTCAAATATACTATGTATATATAAAAAATAGTTGAATAAGAAATTCATCAAAAAGTAACAAATATAATTTAAAGTAGTAAAATAAAGAAGTAACTTAAAGCCATATGACTAAGGCACAAGTATTTAGAATACCTTTACATCACTTTAGTGAATGTCATGAAGAAAATCCTTTACTAGCCATTTACTTGATATTCCGTCTAAAAGGAAACGTAACAAAAAGCAGTCTACAGGTTTAATATATAAAATGTATTCCATAGTCAATTTGCAATAATTTGAAACATTTTCTTTTTCCTCTTTCATTTCATTTTTATTTTTGTGTAATTAGGCTTTACGACTTATAAAGATCTGTCAATTACTTTGATTGTGATAGCTGATCAGTTATAAATGAAAAATATATTAAAAGGATAAATAACTTTAAACTGCAGAACAAAAATTAATACTAAAGGTTTTATATTGTGGATTGATCCATATTGTGTGGCAAAAATATTACGGCTATATGTTCATTCAGCTAATAAAGTGAATTAGTTTTACTAATTCAATAAAAATGTCGCAATAATGGTATAGTTTATTTTAAAATATAAGGATACTTTGCTAATCGTGTGCACTAAATTTTATTTGATATGCCCATACAAATCATATTATGAAAGACAATGAAATATTGAAGTTGAAGTAGAAATCAATGTAATACACAATCTGGTCTTACCATGAAAAATTACATTTTGAAATATTTAATATTTTTGCAAAAAAATGTTAAGTTAAAAAAGTTAGGAGCTTGTAATAGAGCAGTGAGATCACTGAGATTAATACTAGAACTTTGCATCAAAAATACATCAAAGTTAGAATTAGACAAAAATGAATAACCAATTAGCTTCTCCCTTGTGTGCAAAAGAGAATAATAAGTCATTGAAATATATTACAAAATCTATAGAGTTGGTAACCCGAGTAGACATTGCACAGATCGGGGAGTTTATCACTAAATAATCTTGCCAAATTAAAATAAACATAATATTTTTGTCTGTCGTTAAATGGCAGCAAAAAATCTGCTGTGGCACTGAAGTTTTGCGAAAACCCAGAATGGATTATATATCATTTATAGAATGAGATAATCAAGTAAAATAAGATAAATGATAAGCAGTATGTAACCTTATTAAAGATAATATGAAAACACTAAAAAAAAAAGAAAAAAGCTCGACACGGTGTAATGACGTCTAGGTATATTTGGAATGATCCACTTTGGTTCGCCCACTCATATATAAAAGTAATTACCATTATAGAGTGGGTTCAATTATATCGTTTTTGGTATAAGTTGTATCAACTTTGGGTTAATTATAGTTATTCAATAGTTATTGATATATTTATTACTTATGCTTGTGGTGATATTGTTTTTTTTCTGAAAATTTATATGGAAATATGTCTCGGAATGCTAATATCCCTTTCCTGACAATTCTACATCAAATTAAAAATCATCAGTATTCGAGAAATTTTAATAATAAAACTTGTCAAATATTATTAGGCCAACTGTTGGGTTTCCTACTAAAAAAACGATTTGGTTAAAAAGAATATTCACCACAACATCTCATAGCCAATTGCCATTGAATAAAAGAAACTCTGCATACATTTTGAAATAATTCTCCTAAACTTAAATTTTATGTCCACTATAGTATCTCACATTTAACCTTTATTTATTATTATCTGTATTACCGGTTACCAAATATAAAAAACGAAACTGACATAAAACGTGAACAATTACAAATATTAGGAAACGAGAAATAAATATTAATATGCTAATCATACCATACAAGCGTATAGCATTGTGAAAACACAGCAAAATACATCTGGACGTTCCACGAACCAGAGGCCCAGAATAGGCGCCATGTACGCCTACATTCAAACAAAACCATTCAAATTAAACATAACTTTGTTAATAATTCATTTCAATTTACATCTTATACGATATTACACAATCATTTTTAAAATATGTAAATGTATAATATAAATTAAATATAAACGGACAAATGGGAATTATCGATGTAATATATTCAGTTGTCTTATTTATTATCATGCTAACAAAAATCATAATAGCCACACAAGTAGCTACATATGATATGCCATAATCATAGAATTAAGTTTTATTACTTCCTGGAGGAGTAGTTGATGTTTTCGCCAAAAAATCCGATTTGCTAATTTTATGGTTTCGCGACATTTCAAGTCGTTCTGAATCGAATGAGACCAAATTTGAAAAAGGTTTGTGTGTGACCTGATTTTAAGTTTAACAGCCACTTGGTATAACTATCTCAATAAGGACTCGCGATCGGTCAAACTGTTTCATTAGAATTAGCGAAAAAAAATGTCTGCAATTGTTTTTTCCAAAATCTTGCTACCTTGATTTGTGCATTGTTCACAGAAATTTGTTAATAATTTTCTCCAAAGGCAAAAATTTTATTTTGGAAATAAACGGTTAAAATTTTTTTCAAATAGCAAAATCTCAATTTTGGTTGAAAGTCATTTGTTACATATATATCGGGAAGTTATGCAACTTGCTATAAGGGAAAATGTTTACACTTAGTTTAAAAAATCATTAGCATTAATATTTAATATTATATAATAGTTTAAAACTACATAAATTGAAAGTTTTGTTTCAAAATATTAATGATATTTTCCATGAAAGCTCATCAAATTAGATACTTTCTTTCCTAAATCATCGGACTAAGATGCAACGAGTGCTATGTTCCTATTTATTATGAATATTATAAACTTATTCAAATTATGCATATTTTTTATGTAAAATTTGAAGTGTGAGATGAAGTTTTAAAAATATAATTTGTATTGTATATGTGAAATTTTTAAATTTAATCTAATGCTATGAGTGCTGGATAAAAAAGAACAACGATGGCAATAAGGTACTACTAAAATCTTTGACATTGATTGATTGATGACAAAAGATTTTATAGTTGATTTTAATATTGCGCACTTTTTTGTTCTACGAATTGGATCGAAGATTTATAGTAGATTTTAATGTTTGATACATCTTAGAATGTCGAATTTTTAAAACTCATTTTCAAAACAAGTTTAATTTATATTATTTCAATTGGATTAACCGAATACAAAATTGAGAAAAATTATTTTAAATTCATAAGTAATTGATAATTAAATCATTATTGACTTTACCTGGTATTCACCACGTAATGAACCAAGCTGTAATTATTTACTTTTTTAAAAGAATTAAAAAAAATATCATTATTCTTAATTTTATTTATATATATATATATATATATATATATATATATATATATATATATACACACATCTCCATATGTCTGGGCATAGCTATATATCATATTGCTGCATAAATATGTCGAACATATCGGCGCGCGCGTTCCTGCGACTGTGCGTAATATGTAATATAAGTAATATAAATGAACAGCGAATATATAAAAATTATATATGTGCTCGCATATAAACCGCGTGTCCGCTGAAACCAGTTTGCAAATGAATCTTCGTTTTGTCGAGCGAATTTACCAATGCATCGTGTTGCAGAGCGATAGAGAGCTTTGAGAAAGAGACCTAATGAAAATCGCTGAAAGTAAAATAATAAAAATGATCAGGAATAAAAAAAATAAGGAAAAAAACGTCAGACGCACAACAGTTTAGGTGGAGGTATATAATACACAACACGGTATATAGTTATTCATACCGGTATATATCAACGGTATTTACGAGCTCACAAAAGCCAACTTATTGAAGACGAAGGCATCTCGCGAATCGGGACGATTCAGTACTTGCGAATAATCCTAAATTATTTATTCAATTTATTTGAATATGAATTGAGAAAATATTATGTTATCCTACAAACATCCGTATAACAATATATAAATAGGCGTAACCAGGTCCCACAAATTTGACTTCTCTAAATTCATCTCGTCCTCTCCCGCGCATTGTCGAATATTCTTGAATGGCTTCACCAGAAACGATCAGCAAAAGCATTCGAACGGCGACCGTCAGACCGGGGTGTAATTATAATTGTCTGCCGGGAAGAGAGTTATCGAACAAACTGGAGAAACGATTTTGTTTGGATATTCGAATACACGAATTCCGATATTGCGATATCGAGACAAATCCAGAAACATAAGCAATCACACGAATGCGATTGAATTTTAGAAAAATATTTACAGTTTCATGCCGGCAATTCAACGTCTATTATTCTCATTCAGAACTGTATAGATATTATATCAACAATTGTCGCGCTTTATTGTCTCATTTTATAACAATGCAATTTTCGAATTGATAGAACAACAATTTCTCTTGTAAAACAACATAGTTATGACCTCCAGTTGAAGTAAAGTTGCAGATCTGTGGGAAGGACTTCGATCATGCAATAACAAGATTTTGAGTCCAAATCGCTATTGATATCGATCAGTAGTAATATCCATTTGTACTTCAAAGTATGGATGCATGTTAGTTTCCGAGTGTGTGTATTAAGGTGTAAATAGCCTTTCGAGACACTGCTGCAATAAATCACTTCCTAGGATAATCCTCGAATTGTCTTTGAAAAAATATCACAACAGCTAATAAAATAGTTAGAATAATTCTGATTGATGTTGGAATATTAGAATAAAAAATTCATATCCACTTTTGTAAATTAGAACAATGCCAAAAAGGGCCTTTTAGAAATTTCTAAATATTATTTTATTATTAATTCCATTATAAATGCCTTTATCATAAACTTCCAAAACACCTATATATTTCTTAAAAACGTCCACAGAAGTGTTTTTATAGATAACAATGTATTTTCTTTAATTACATCCCATTATCATTGTTATGAGCAGCCTGTTGTCAAGTAGTAGTGACAACGGTTTTTACTTGAAAATATAGAGATATGTTTCTCCCAGTGAAAATAATCCTTCCTGACCCTATTATAAAAACTGTATTAACCCTTTCCACTCGCTAATTCCGAGATTCATATAAATTCGGCAGCATTCGAGTGGAAAGGGTTAATAATAAGGGTTAAATCCCATAAAGATGAGACAACTGATTGGGTTGCCATCTCTAAAAATATAAAAGTAGTTTGTGAAAAAAAAATCATCACAACCGCTATATGGTTGCCGTGTCTAAAAATATAAAAGTAATTTATAAAAAATAATTATCACAACAGCTATAGGAACTTTTATTTCTCATGACAGTTTGAATAAATAAGATAATCCCTTTACCATAAACTTTAAAAAATATTATATATTTCAAAAATGTTATATATTCCAATATATCCATACAGATCATTTTCTACAAGAAACAAGTTTTAAAAGATACGTTTCGGAATGAATCTATATGATGCGTATATATTGCACAAAAATAGCCTTAACTGTATATTTTCTTGATGCTTAATCGTGCGCTATATTCAGCATCTCTGATTTCATTCATAAAGATGCAAGTGTAGTATCTTTGAATATAGGAAGAACTTGTGGATAACACGATTTAAAATTCATAAGAAGTTGTAAAAAGTGTTCAGTTTGTTATTTGATTTTAGAATTAATTACGAACATAATAAATAATGGGTAGTACTCTCCTAGGGCAGGCCCGTGAGCTGAGTTAAACTCCAACTCGATTCAGGTAAGAATAGTGTGAGAGGTTTCCAATTAGAAACATATTTTTGATCTATGTGTTCAAATGAAATTGTACATCGCTACTGCACGATTTCAGGTTGTCCAGAGCGGGGTTTGAACACGCCCCTACATACGACCCCGTCCATATCGTCCGTAAGCTTAACAATTACACCATGGAACATGAAACTCCCACAATTACAAACATATAATGACTCATTAATTAATATAATATTTTTTATTATTTACAGTAATGCATTTTTCTATAATTCCATTATTTATTTAATTCATCAAAACCGTAACTGGCTGCACGCTTGCAATGTATTGAAACTTATAGTAAAAATACGAAGTTTCACACTTCTTCGAGTAGTTTAGGCGCCAAAAGTCTTGGAGAGTCAGACACAGACATTTATATGACCGATGAGCGGCGGACAAAGTTTACTTATGGATTGATAATATAAAGATTATCTTTGTTTATCAAAATGAGATGAAATCTGTATTTTAGAAGCGACCAGAGCAGAAATATGTCTGAATAGAAATGCATGTCGAAATAATTTCCAATGAATTGATAATTATTGTCAGTAATCAAATTATTGTTAATTGTATGTATTATATATCATAATTTTAATGTTAGGTTAAATATCGTTTTAGTTTTATATTAATGCCAAATTTTAGTGTAAATAGTAGTGTATGGCTGGAACTTCTTGTACCGTAACGAAATGTTCGAGAAATATTAAATGCTTTCATTTAAATTATAAATTCTGTAACATTGTCCAATATTTATGAAAATGATGTAAACTGAATTGCAATGTTAAAATTATTTATTTAAAGTATACAAGTGAGCTTTAGAACTTTAGCAAGAATTAAATTTAAAATCTGAATTATTTTTGATATACAAAAAAAATTTCTTTGTGAAAAAAAAGTTAAAATAAAATAAATCCGAAGTGCTTTGTCAACACAAGCAGAAAGTTTTTTGAAACATTCAAATCGAATGCTTAGTTCTTTCAAAAACTGCTATTTTTGTACATTTAGCTCTGTATCTTTGAAACGGCTGGACCTGCCTTTGCATAGAATAAAAAGGTATGCAAAAATGTTCAAAAACCTCTGAAACGTAAAGATATGCAAAAGTTTTCATTTTCGATTTTTGTCCTATTACTATAACTACCCTACGGGAAGTTAATAAGTCTAATTCCGTGTCCAAAAAAATATAAAAATTGTGGTGAACTTTATTTCATGATAAACCAGACAAAAATATCGATTTTTGAAATTAGATATAGAAAAAAAACTTCGCGCAATTGAAAACATGGTAGAATATTACCTTTTCTTCACTATCAAAAATGAAACATAAAATTATAAACAACAATATATTTAGAGTTTTTAATTAAAAATATTAGTTTTGTCATAGTATCATCTTATATAATGATATCATAAATTAAATTAAAAAAATAATATTAATCGACAAAAATTTTGAATGTATTATTTAGTTAAAGTAAAATTAGTTTATTTGTAATTATAGTGATGTTATGATGCTAAAACAAATATCTAACAAGTGCTTTTAGTTTTGTACATTTTGTCATATGATAACGCAAACAATTGTTGAAACGAATTTTGAAAACAAATTAATATAAATAATTTTGCAATGCGCTAAAAATATTTGTATAATATATGCAACTTATACAGCAGGAAGTCACAGTCGCAGTCAAATTATTAATTCATAGCAAAATGCGCAGCTTCAATGTAATTTGCACCAAGAGGTACAAATTCGCATTTATAAATAGAAAAATCGATACGTTTATATACAATTATTCATATTAATTGCACGGACAAATGCAACAAGCGCCGCGCAAAAATATGCAATCAAAATCGCAAAACAAATATCAGTTTCATCACTTTCCGGTATAATGCGAGCTTGTACAATTATAAACCTACGCAAAAAATAATTGTTAGATAAAAAAGGTTTTTTATTGGAATGCATACGATTTCTAATTAGTAGAGTCATATATTATTTGAGTAAAAAATAATTATTCGAAAGCGACGTTGATCGAAATGATCTGGTTCGGTTAAGTGAATTACAAGAAAAGAAATTCAAATGATTACAATAACATTGCAACTTCCTCTCTGTGACACAACGAGGCTTTCACTTTTTAACTGCGACAATTTCGAAGCCATTGCATTAACGTTTATACTAAATAGTTTGAAGAAAAACTATTATGAATTAATAAATCAATAGTTTTAATCCTTCAAATAATTCTCATTAAAGCATTCGTACGGAGTCATTGGATTGCATATTATAAAGGAAAGTTTGTATGAAAGGGACTGTCATAGGGCCTTCCATTAGAAAGCTGTCACTATCTTCCTGTTAAAGTGAAATGCAACGGATGTGTTTGAATTGATTATTTTCAAAGTTGTAAATATTAAACATCATTCATATATTATAAATAGGCTTTTAGAGAGACATTTTCAATTATTTTCAAAGAGTAAGTATATACAATACAAATAACGTATAAGATCTGTACTAAATAAATCAAGTGGTGCATAGCATCGTGCTTTAAGGCAAATTGCTAAAAAAAATTTGATAACTTCGAAACATTTAAATTTTTGAAAATTGTGAAATTTTTGAAAAAGTTCAGACTTTTTTGAATTTTTGAAGTTTTGAACTGTGTTAGAGATAGAATATAGATTAGAGTCTACCAAATAATCATTGGTACGGAACTAATAGAAATATAAACAAACTTTGTATTTATTATTAAAATCTCTATAAAATATCTGATAACTTGATGTACCTATATTTAATGATCATTTTTGACCGCCAAATGTCATTTTTTTACTTTTTACTTTTACTTACTGCTAGATTTTCAACACCGCTAGACCCGCCTTTCCAAAAATTTAATCGTAAATTCTTTATTTCGTCAATGCAAATAAAATATTTTTTGAATAATTCAAATCGGACATTCCTTTATCTCAAAATTAAATTTTTTGGCACTTTTTGCCCCACACTTTGGTCTGGATCTCCCTTCGCCAAAAACTGATCAGCACGTTTCATCCTATTTATACGAATCGAATGTTTACTCCGTGTGCCCGAAATCGTCGACAAAATTTGTATCCGCGCACACGCACGCGTACACATACATTTTTTCTAACGTATGCCAAAATTTTCAGAAAATTTTAAAAGTTAAAATCTTATAAATATTTCATTTTCGTTTTTTTGCGATTACTATAATTTACTTCCTACGGGAAGTTAAGTATGTATATAGTAAAATATACATAATTAAAAGTAATTAAATAAAATAAATAGTAAAACAAAAAAGCGTAATTTAACTTATTACAAACAGGCGAAATAACATTTCAAATTACATATATCGAAATAACACACATTTGCTTTTGCAAAGATAGAAATTTAATTCTGTTTTAGAAATAATTTTATTTTAGTTGCTTGTAAAAGCCATAAAAGCCAAAAAGCCGGCTAATCCATACAACGTATAAAATTCTAATGTAGTACATAGTACAAGTATTTTATTTTATAAGAATTACAACAAATTTATAAATAAACTTAATAAATTACACAATTGAATCAAATTTTAGAGTTGTTAATTTGTTTTTAATTTTTGTAGATATATTTAAATAGTACATGATCAATTATATTATGATTTTTTGCAAAAAATCAAATTAGTAACAACAAGCAATTAAAAGTATTTTTATGCAAAGAAAATTACGCAAACCTCAACTATACCCCGATAAATTAAAAAGCTTCAGTTTCAATTATATAGAAGCATCTATCAATAATAAAAATAATATCTCAATTGTTATTTCTATTACGGAAAAAAGCTCGAAAGTTTACAAATCATATTGTCTACAAAACAAATCCGTGCTTCCTCAATACTTGTCAGTGATGTTTGCCGCGCGTTTGTACAATTTACTTAACCATATTTACAAAGTATTTAGTTCTATGCTATTTATTGAAAGAAACATTAGAGTCTGTACAAGAATTGAATCTTTAAATCTTTATTTAATAAAGAAAATATAATAGATCACTTTGGTTTTCTATGTATAATTTTACTTTGAAGAAGAATATACAAACATCGCAATTGATTGAATACAACGACAATACTGAGCAATGCTATATTAATTATTCTGATATAATTAAAAATAATATTTTGCAAATTTAGTAAATGTATTTTTAGTCTAAATAGTGTACATATTCAAATTTGAGAGCCAGTAGTGGACTTGCGGTTTATAGAAGTTTTCAAAAAGCACATAATGTTTATCCATATCAGAAAATGTGAGTAGAGCGGGTCAAAAAAATATCTCTAAAATACATATTTAATGTTATATTTAAAACTGCATATTGTTTATTTAAATTTGTTTAATAAGTTGTCAAAAATTACGCTTAAACTAAAACAAAGAAAGACCATTTTTATGGTTTTCCGAAAAATTACTTTGAATTTAAATTATTATTTAATCAGCAAATGGTTTAAAAAGAATGGTATGCTTAAAATAATAGATGTCCAAAATATAGAACTATTATTTATATTATTTTTATCAGAATTATTAAATATGATTTTCAAACTAAAGTCTGTAAATATAGTATCATGATCTAAACAAATAATTCTGGTGAACCGCAAGGAAGTGTTATGGGGCAACTTTTATATCCGATGTTCATGGCAAGATGCAGCCAGAGCAACAGATTATTTGTAAATATACTTGAAAAATGTGAAGCAGGTTGTAACTAGCCATTTCAGATATTTTATACTTAAAATAGAAATTTTAAGTGTATTATACAAAACTATAAAATTAAGTATTTGTAACTGAAGTTTTTATTGGATGATTATATTGCGACATAGAAGCTTCAGCGCTAAATTTAAATATAATTTATTAACAGTTTGAATATATATATATATATATATATATATATATATATAACATCAATATTTTATCAATTCGATGACCTTGTCACCGTATCATTTTTTTCATAATTGGAAGAAACTGTAACTAATATGTACTTTCTGCAAATGATTTCTTGATATCAAAACTCATTTCTGTAAGAAAGCAGTAAAAATATACTAAAGTCTGCAATAGCGCCAATCGTATGAGCAACTGTTTTAACTCGTGCGAGGATGACATAAGTCAAATTATAGAAACTTGTACCAGTCAGTTCTTAGTACATGTGAACTCAAAGTCTCAATGTTTCACAACTCGATCACATATAGACGTTGCAATAATAATTTTATTAAACATCTTACAGACGAAGCATGTTTTTATATTTATACTGATATTCACGGATAACACATTAAATTTTTAATTATTTTAAACACGAAATACTAAAATGGAAATGAACACATTAATTGAAGAACGTTGTCCAATCTGGCTTTTTAAATGAAGACAATAATATTTCTTCTGAACAAAAATTTTTGCCTACTTTATTTTGTACACTATAACCTGGTGAAAAATCGATGAGAATTCTTTAATTTTTTTTAAAACCAATGATTACATCTATGCAAATTATTTAGTGATGGTATTTTATCACATAACTGTAAAAATTGCATATGTGTACATGATGTAGTTGCTGCAAATCGTTGCAAATACTACATTTTTTTTATTGCTATAAATGAAGCTCACAAATTGATTTACTGCCGAAACGCACGTGTGATAATTACAGGATTGATTAGAGATATTTGAATTAAATAAATTATAGATAAAAGATTTTAAATTAAATAATATATAATAATAATTTTATATTAACAAATCACTGATAACCTACAAATTTTGTGTAATGACCTTATTTACAGCGTGACAATGACAACTACCATATCCTGAATAACTTAATTAAACTAATGTTCAATTGATGTTCTAATGAAAAAAACGATATACAGAAAAATACCAATAGTTACCAATCGTATAAAAAAATCAAGATTTATTATGGTCATGATTTATGATAAAGTACCAAATTTGGCAAATTACTGTTTTTCTATTTTTACAAATATCCAAATAGTTAAGTGATAGCTATGAGTAATTATCGCTAGTATGAATGTTGGAATGAATGATAATATTAGGATATATATAAGAGTAGTGGATATAGAGATCATAAATAGACCCAAGAATGTAATTAGAGTAAATAAATGAATAAAAATATTAGTGTGTTTTTATAGAGACGGCCAAACTTAACAATACTGAGCAATGAAAATAGTTTTCAGCTATCGAAAAAAATTAGCATATAAAGACATATTTAAGATAAGTGATAAGTTCAATCAAAATTTAAAGAAAAATTAAATTTTTAACAATACAAAACAATAACAATAAAAATATTAAATTGTTTTGTAATATTCTATCTTACAAATGTGATAAACAAATAATTATTGACATGAAAAATTTGTACTTCTAATTTAAGAGCAATATTGCCCAAGCCCATTATACCAATCCATACATAAGCAAAACAAGTTAAGCAAATTATTAATTATTGTCTAGCAATATCAGATATAATAAGTTTAAGTGCATTTTTTACTTAAAGTTTATATGATTGGAACTGATCATCTAGAAAACTAGTATTTAATTTATAAGTTCCTTATTTATAATAATTGCTGAATCTCTTCCTCAATTCAAAATAGATTACATATAGTCGTGTATGCCCATAAAAATAATTTATATTTGATCGATGTTTGAAATAAAATTTTAATCAATATTCCAAGGTTACTAAATCTCCTGGTTTCTGCGGTATATATATATGTTCAGTCACTTGAACTACACACACGCAATGCATTAAATTATACTACTTCAAGTATGTAAATATTTATAATTGACCAATTCTTGTACCACTTTTACCATATCCAAATATTTTTAGCAGCTGACATAATATGGCGTGTGATCGTTCTCTATACAGCATCATCGTTATAACAAAGCATTTGTTTTCGGTCGGCATGGCCCCGTTCGTCAGTTACGCAATGTTTTATTTAGTTTGAAATAATGACTTGTTTTATGCCGCGTTTCAAAAAATGTAAAAAGTTTATGCCCATTATAAATGAATGCGCATGTATATGAAATTCGTCGCTATCTGGCAGTTGTGTGTCAAAATAACATTTCTACGCAAAAATTTATTTTAGAGATTTACTCGTACTCGTGGGTAGTACTGCCCTAGGGAAGGTCCGGGAGCTGAATTTAACACCAACTCGATTCAGGGAAGAATTGTGTGAGACATTTCTAATTGCCATTTCACATCGCAGTGCCCGAAAACGGCTATTTTTAATTGGAAACATATCTCTGATCTTTATTTTCATTTCAGGTTCTCCAGAGCGAGATTCGAATTAGCGACTTTGTCCACACGAGTCCGCGCGTTACACCTTGTCTTTAATATGCCTTATCGTTAGTATGGCTTTTAAATTTGAGCAAATATGCTATTTAAATATTTATTTTTTGTGGCTAACGGCTCAGTCAGTATCGCGTCCCACTGACACGCCAGAGTTATTCGGTTCGAGTCCTGGCACTGACATATAATCGTCATTGGATGGGTTGCATTGAAGTTGAGTAGAATTTGGACAATTGGTTTGATATGGAGTAAAATTAGATGTTAAGAAGAAGCAAAGTTAGAAAAAAAGCACGTAGACGTCAGCCTGCAAAGAAAATTAGATAATGTATGATATGATAAAGAGAGTACAAAATTTAAAAAAGTTGTAGGTATGGCCAAAATGCTCTAAGTAAGCGAGACCAATAAAATAAATATTTGAATAGCAATCAGAATTATTCTCAATGTTCTTTAAGATGAATGAATCTTCTACTATCAAGCATTATTGTCTCATTGTCCTTTCTCTTTGTAATAAAATTTTTACATAATGCTAATTGTGATGTGATATATTGCAGCCCTGAAGGTTAGTTTCACTTGGAAACATACTTGGGTCTATATTCGTTAGAGAAATAGGTAACGAGTTGTAGTCGGTTAAAGCTAACAGATAATAGCATTTTCCTTATTGGCAAAATATAACTCAATAATAGTTCTTTAGGAGTGGGATGGGATAAAAAATTATGAGTTTTAATTCAATATTGGCAAATAAGTTTACAATTATTTGCTTTTAATCCATCTTTTTTAACAATAATTCATATAATTTGATAAAACGAAAAAAATAATCTAACAGTTTTTTTTAAATTGTATTTGCATACACAAATAGAGATACACTTGCATATACAACATATACAATGTTTACATATAATATAATTTAACATACATGTGCCCAGTATGACTAATTTCATTCAATCTAGTCCTAATTGAGGATTAGTAAAATTTTACACATAACTTACGGTAACAAATCAACAAGTGATTTAAACCTAGAGTTTTGAATACTCCAACTTCAATCTAAAGTTAAAAGACCGCAAATATGTAACAAAAGATGTTTCAATTTTATATTTGAGGTGCATTGTACGAGATAGAGAAATCGAATAGAATATAAATAAAACATTTTGCAGATTATGAAAAATAGGTCATCAATATGATTTTTATCCTAACGACTATATTTTTGCTAAGCCGAAACAAATGTTGAACAACCCTTTATCTAAAATATGCTTTTGTAGTATGAAATATAAATAATAAAGGAAAAACTATTCGTGAAAATTTACCATAGTACAAAAACGTTTAATAATTAGTTTGTTTCAAATATTTAACGATTTCAATATAAGCACATAAACTTTTAAAAATACATTTTATTTCTAAATTACAAATTGTTATATGCATATATCCTTTGAATCATTTTAGATCAGCTTTGAAATCTTACTATGGAAGCTTTTCATTATTTTATAAAATGTTATTACCGAGAAGTATTTGTTTTCATTGTCAGACTGTAATTCATAGTACATGTATAAATGTATATATATATATATATATATATATAATGAATTATTTCGTGTTATATAAACAATACAAAGATGTTATCACGCAACAGAACGCGATATTTATTATTATGTTCGATCATGTGCAATCTGTCCAGTGCATTTATAAAAAGAGAGCTGAAATGTCAATTTTATAGTACAACATATTTATAATAAAACAATGCTTCTACTCACAATGTGTTTCTTTACTATATAAGATAAATTAAATTTATCAAATATACAAAAAGGAATAACAATATATCTAGTACAGAGTTTTGTTCGTAAATGAACTTATAAAACCAAAAATGAAATACTTTTTATGGCAAGTTAACGATTGGGGTGAAGTAAATAGTTTTATTACTTTGATTCATGTTTGACATCTCAATTTCTAGATATCTAATTTAATATTAAAAGAATTTGTCTCATAAAGTTAAATATAAAATAATTCATATATGACGACAAAAGAATAGCTGATGATAAACAAAATGTGAGAATATATGTTGTAACGGCTATCCATAATATAATTTCTTTCTGCCTCTAATAATTTATGTTATTTCTAACTTTATAAATTGATGAATGTGTATTTAAATCACTTTTTGTCAGGAGAGTTTTTATTTTTTTTTAAGTTATTTGTATATTAATTTGAATTTAATTTACGTAATACAATAAAATTTCCGTTGGAGAAGTTACTAGTATTAGTTTCTGCCAGAAAATACTATTTGCATAATTTATATTCTCTCTACGTTTCAAGTCAATCTGAATCGATCGACACCAAAATTGTGAAAAGTATGAGTATGAAAATCAAAATATTATTTAAAAATTAAAAGATGTCAATATTATAGAGTCAATAATATTAAAATCTCGACAGGGATAGTTTGTCGCAACAAAAAAATGTAAGATTTTTGTTTGAAACTGAACTTACTTTAAAAACATAAAATCCATTGGAAAGATGTCAGTTGGAAATCAAACTGATTAGTTTTCGGTAATGATCGGCCAGACCGTTCGTAATTTGAAAAGAATATGTTTTTGAAGATTTTGATTAAAAATTATACGATTATAGATGATAGTATACCCAACAATTTTAAAAGTTGCTATATGTCGGTTTTTATTGATTAAGTCGATTATTTGTACATAGCAGAAAGTATATGCAACATGTCCTAACGCAAAATGCCTAAAACCCCTAGTTTTAAATTTATTTTAGTTTTACCCAAATTGTAAAACTCTCCGAATAGATTATTAATTTTCTTTTTACATATTGCACTTACATTTTGTGATAAAAAATGATCAACTACTAACGTCGCAATTTATTTTTTCTATCAACTCAATAGACTAGGAATTGCACGTACTACGTGCCCATTATAAAAGTTCGTAGAATAATTATAGCTTTGTTTATTATCTCGAAAGCAACTAGATCTTATTATGATATTCATGGCTAAATAATCCATGTCACGTTGCTTATTCTCTTGGGTCGTTTTTCAAGGCAAATTTGTGAAAAACTTGTAATAAAGCAAAACTCATTAAATATTTCATCGATAACAAAGCAGGATAATCTTCAAGAAAATAAACAAGTTTCTTCTATGAAAAATAATAATACCTACGTATAGAATATCTTTAGTCATTGATTAATGATAATTAAGATGTAAGTTGATTGAATTTAAGATTGTCAATGAAATTACAAATAGGTCAACTACGTCCGCTTAGATTCTAATGGGATCATTGAAATATAACATTAATTAAATACCATAACTTCTCCATTTTAATCTATTAGAGCTAATCTTAAATATTTTTGATTGTGAAACAATGTTTGGTGATTAATTCTCGTTTCACATTATTTATCGATGAAATCATGCATTATTAGATCGTGATGTATTCGCCAACCTCCATCAAGAGCATTGCAATTATTGAAACTATTTCCTATTCATCTATAATATTATTATATAAAATATCTACAGGATTACGCTGTCTTGCCTATTATAGTTAAAGAATAACATAGCATAAAATAGTTTAGTGATTTGCATTGAATTACGTTTTACATTCTTACAAAAATGTTTTTGATAATTTTATAGCATATTTCAGATTTTGAGACTCAATCACATGAAAAAAATTGTGATCATTATAAGCTTTTAAGTGCAATTTAGAGCTTTGGTGAAACTGTGAAAATTTTTCGCTTATTGTAGTAAATTTTTATTAATTTAGTTCTTTTAAACTGGGATCCGTAAATGACATTTCTAAATCCACCAAAAAAATTAATAATAGGAAAGAATTAGGAATTTTTGTTACTTTGAGAAATTCTTTAAAAAGATGTACTAATATGGGCAAGTTCCATCAAAGCAGCAAGCAAGAAATAACTATGGGCAAGTTCCATCAAAAGTTGGTGCATTTAATCAGGATGGTAAAATACTGGATAATTTTATTATAAAAGAATTGAGTAACTAGTAGTGTATGGCATCGCGTTTTTACCAACCGAATTTTTGTTGAATCGTTCGAGTTGATTTATCCATACTATCGTATATGTCTCGGATATTTGATTCAACTACATAAGTGCACTTCAAAAATTAACAATTTTGGTACAGAACCCAAAAAAGTGAGAACAATATTAGTACTTATTATCAATATTTCTATTAAATATCTGATAATTTGATTTCCATATACACAATAATAATTCTTGACTCTAAAATGGCGTTTTTATTTTTTTTTCTGGATCTCAAAACCGCTAGACCTGCCATCCAGCCAATAAGCACTTAGTCAATTCTTTGTTCTGTCAATGCAAGTAAAATGTTTCTCGTATCATTCAAAGCAGCCGTTCTGTTCTCTCAAAAATTGCTATTTTGGCATTTTTTGCCCATTATCTTCGAAGCAGTTGGACCTACCTAAGCCCAAAACTTATCAGCACTTCTTCCCAATTACAATCAAATGTTTATTGAATCATTCAAATCGATTCATCTGTCGATTTATCTATGTATATGAATCAATACGTCATGACTGAGAAAATTGACAAATACAAAATTCCAAATGCGGGTTAAAATAGCCTCAATAATTAATTTATTAATAACACTCATTTTCAGTTTCACAAAAATTAAGAAAAATTATGAAAACAAACGAACAAGTATTAGTTTTTTTAAGTTATGAAGAAAATTTTGTACAAGAATTATCACTCAAAAGCGAAAAAAAACATATAGATGGAAAAATGCGAGATATAATATTAGGGGAAAGTCCCCGAGTGCCGGACACCTAAGGTTATTTACAAATAAATCAAAAAATATTTTACGAAATGTTTATTAAATTATGACTTATGTTAGATAACAAAGTTAGAAATCAAACTAAATTAACAAAAATGCAATCTTTGCTAAACCATAATTAATACTATCAATCAAACTTTGGTAACAAAAAATGTGATTTTACGAAGTGGCACCTAGTACCGAACATTTCAAAATAACCAGCATTGAACACATATGTAGCCATCTCCACACTCTGGAATATCTGCACATTTGTGTCTGACGAATATTCTTAGATATTGCAAAAATAATCACTAATTATCCACCCTTTTGGCTGGGCCACATCGATGCTCTCAGCTGGAGCATTTATCATAAGATTTTCATTCTTTGATTAGAAAATACAAAAATGGGGGTATGTAGTGACCGTTAGCACTCATACAGAACAAAATTAAATAATTCGAATAAATTACGTCCATTCTCACAAGAAATATCAATATGTATACTTCTGGCGCTAATGGACGACTTAGTGTCCGCTGCTAAGGGACAGACAATTTCGTTCATTTGATGGTACCTACGAAAATTGTTTGAAATATCTAATAATATTCTACCATTTTACGAATAACAATCAAGTAGGGTAGGGCGGGGCTAGTTGAGCAAATTTTTACTTTAACGGATGTAGCTCCTCAATGGAAAGCCTCAATAAATTGCTATACGGCTTAATGGATTTGTTGTTTATCGCTTAACAAAAGTGTTAATACTAGTTTTTGGTAATAAGTAAAATTTAAAAGCTACAGCTGTTTAAATGCAAAAAGTCAAGTATGCTCAATGCACCCCATAGGTGGGGCAAGTTGAGCACTAAAAAGTATAATGAAATTATAGGTTCAATGTCGATTAGTGATGAAATAAAATAAGTTTTTAATAGCCAGTTCTATATTTATAGTCTTTATTGACAGAGAAAACAAAACTTATAGTAATTTGCTTTGAATAATTAACGATTAATTAACTTAGGAATTATTTTACCATTATATTCAGTATTTTGGTTTAAAATCATTATTTCTTTATATCCATTACTCATAAACTTAGCTTAAATCTAAAAATAATAATCAATTTCTGGAAGTTAATGGTAATTGTCTTAGTGACAGAACAAGTTTAGCAACTATGCTCAACTAACCCAACTCGGAATTTCAAAATAAAGTGAGTTTTAAAAAAACAGTGAGAATTATACCCAGAATCTCTGTGCATATTAAAAGTACTATAATTCTATGGAAGAATAAGATTTACCTGGTTAAAAATAAATAACATTTGACTAAACCAGACGAAAACTCGTGATGAATGACTTTTTTACTTTTTGGTCTCAAAATAAACAAAACGCCCGTGAGCCTCACTCATTTGTCCAGCGGCAACTAGCGATCGCGGGATTTCTATTTATCCCAACCTCTATCTTTCCTCCATATAATGCCTAAACGGATGGTGAAAGTTTTTCGAGATATTTCGATTGTCCAACTTGCCCCTATGCTCAACTAGCCCCGCCCTACCCTACTACTTTTATTTTTGAATGCCACTAAAAGATAAATGCATAAATACACTAGAACTACTTCCATTGATATTTAGGTGACGCCGTGTTTTTGCACCTAAAACAACAAAGGGTTGCACCCGCCGTGGCCGTGTGCGTCACAGGTGAGTCTTGGCGCGTGATCCTGCACCTGTGTGCACCCCGCGCCCCTTTCACTTGTATTTTGAAATAAAAAGATTTATACTCCTTAAATAATACGGGTTGAATAGAGTGTCCGGCTTTAAGTGCCGTCCGGCGTTACGGGACTTCCCCTCTGCATATAATCGAATAATAAATTCTTACTAAAAGTCTGCAATTCTGATTAAAAATGATTGAATCATTTAAAAAACTGTTTTTATTATATGCTTAAATAGTATTTGCTATTTTAAAATTATATTTAAGTTATTTAGCATAGGGCCCTCTTTGTTCCGTCCCGGATCAGCATAACAAAAACTACAGTTTTCCGGTTTTGACTAAAGAAATAATCGTCACCTTAATTTTACTCATAATCAGTTTGACAAAAATTTGGTGAGAACTGATAAATAACAATTAAAACTTATATATGTAAGAATTGTATAGAATATGATGAAAAATAATATGAATAATGTAGGTAGATAAAAATGCTGTAAAGCGGAGGCCAATAAATTTATTAAAAAAAAAAACAATAAAACCAAATATTTATTTAAAAAAAAATAATAATTTATTAGAAAAATAATAAATAAAAGAATTAAACCCGCGCGAAAAGTATATAGCAAATATTTAAGGAAGTGCATATCACTTTCCAAATCTCTAAATCAAACCTTTGCCTTTGGGCAAATTATTGACTAAAGATAATACAGAATAACAAAATAAGAATTATAAATTCATGCAGACAATCTTAGAGTCACGTTCCGAGCATGATTGACAGGTAACAGCGAGCATGTTTGATAACAGTTTTTATTCGATATTATAATTCGGCATCGAGGTAATTACGCGCGTCCGCGTACGACCGAAGACGGTAGAGAAAAAACTGAAAGCACCCATACATTGCCGAACATTTATTTATTATTCCAGTACACATGTGCACTGAAATAATTCGCGTTGTGTTACAAGTCGAAATGAGATTGACGAGAATCAAAAGCGGCGCGAGCCGAACAAATTAGCCACAGTAAGCAGACTGTGTGTGCAGGTGCAGAGCATAAGAAACACTTTGTAAATTGCGCTTTAAAAAATGAACAGAAATTTTTTGGTCGTTGCAGAAATATAACATGCGGCAAAATAAGACTCAAGTGTTTCCCGTTATATATAATTTCAACAGCTCGTACACAAGGCGGATCATGAGCATATTTACCTTTCAAAAAAAATATTTTTTGTTTATTAATTGGCACACAAATACTTTTTTTTATATAAATTGATATGGTCTTTATTTACTAACTAGCCTATACATAGGGACATTAAGTTCATTTAACTTAGAGCAAATATATTGTCAAAACCAAACCAATTATTTCACAACAAATACTACATATCAAACAACTATCTGACTAACTCAGTAAAACTCGCAGCTAATTCATTGTAATAAAAATGTGTTTTTTTGTCGTTTTTT
>NW_020538659.1:0-23615 GCF_003426905.1 Ctenocephalides felis
TAAAACAAGTTTAGGCGATTCACAGAAAGGATTCAATATTAAATATACCCAAGGTAATAAATTAGTTTTATTTAAGTTAATTTTTAAATGTTTGCTTTATGATTCAGCTTAATTAACAAGATTTGTTTCAATTTTTACAGGTTGCAGAGCGACTATCAAAGCTAATAACGGCACTATAAACGTCAGCAGCATACGGCTTGATGAACTATCCTAGCAACCAAGAATGTCTTTATAAATTAAAAATCCTAAAGGTGGAGCACTGTCACTCAATTTCATCGATTTTGATGTGCATCAAACTGATTTTGTTCAAGTAAGTAACTTTATTTATTCAGATTATATTAATTTATTTACTGAAAGAATATTTATAAGGCTAACAATAAATTTTTGTACCACTTCAAGGTTTACGACGGGTCAAGTGTAAGCGGACTTCGTTTGCATCCCGGATCAGGTTTTACTTCAGGATCACCCCCAAGGATTACATTAACGGCTTCAAGTGGTGAAATGTTAATTAGATTTGTAACCGATGCTTTGCACAGCGGCAAAGGATGGAAAGCCACATTTTCAGCAGGTAAAATTATTAATAAAATATTTACGTTTAAAATTTTTAATTCTTTCATATTTAATTATTTTTGTTATTTTTCTTCAGATTGCCCACCATTAAAAGCCGGAGCTGGAGCAATGGCTTCGAGCAGAGATACAGCATTCGGAGCAGTTGTAACTTTCAGTTGCCCCATCGGTCAAGAATTTGCTACCGGAAAATCTAAACTGACAACTCAATGTTTACCAGGTGGAAACTGGTCAATTACATACATACCAAAATGTCAAGGTAAATAAGAAATACAAATACATGGAATTTAAAAACATCGAAATTTTTTAGTTAATAAATGTCTAACATGTTTGTTATTTGAGTTGTTTCAATAAATAACTAAAATTTTCTTTTTCTTTTTCAGAGGTGTATTGTGGACCAGTTCCTCAAATAGATAATGGTTTCTCAATTGGATCAACTAATGTAACATACAAAGGTATCGCTATGTACCAATGTTATGCAGGATTTGCTTTCCCGTCAGCTTCTCCAGTCGAAACTATGTCTTGTCTTGCTGATGGTCAATGGGAACGTAAACCCGCATGTTTAGGTAAGATAAAATATAAAAATAAATATATTTTTTCTCTAATTAAATTTACGCAATGTCTGATTGATATTTTCGTTTATAGCATCTCAGTGCGTAGCTCTGCCAGAAGTTCCACACGCAAATGTTTCAATTTTGAATGGAGGAGGACGCAGTTACGGAACCATCGTTCGTTACGAATGTGAACCTGGCTACGAACGAAGTGGTCACCCAGTACTGCTTTGTATGAGCAATGGAACCTGGTCCGGAGATGTACCTTCTTGCACACGTAAGTTTAAAATCTACACAAAAAAAATAGAGTTATAGAAAAATAATCATGGCGTGATTTATTTTTTCTAGGAGCAAGATGTCCAACGTTGCCTACGATTAAAAATGGATTTGTAACCGATGTTTCAAGGACATACTTTTTTGGCGATGAAGCTCGCGTGCAATGTTACAAAGGATTCAAATTGACTGGCCCAAATATTATTCGTTGCGGCGATAATGAAGTATTTGATAATCCTCCTAAATGCGAAGGTAACTTATCTTTAATTTATTATATACATAACTTTCATTATGAAACTTATTGTTACTATGCCTGTTATAGATATCAACGAATGTGCCAGCTCACAATGTGATCTAGCTTCGACTGAATGTACTAATACGCCTGGATCTTTTCACTGCAAATGTCGCGCTGGATTCGCACCTACATTGGAATGTAGACCTGTCGCCGATTTAGGTCTTCTTAATGGTGGTATCCCCGACGAATCAATTATCGTTTCTGGAACTGAAATTCATATCACAAAGGGGTAATATATTTATAATTCATTTTTATTGAAAAATAATATTATCTAATTAGAAGTTATTTTATGGTAATATGTTTTTGTTAGATGGTACGTCTCAATGCGGGTGGTGGATGGTGCGGTAACAGCTTGGAACCAGGTGCAAATTGGGTAATGATTGACTTGCGAGCCCCTACTATCATTAGAGGATTTAGAACTATGAGCGTACAAAGACATGACGGCAACATCGCGTTCACATCAGCTGTTCGTATACAGGTAAAGATTTCATGATAACACAAAAAAAATGTTTGTACATATAATTAACATATAATAACTTCGATTTGTAATATTAACAATTATTTGTCATTTCTAGTACACCAATGACTTAACCGATGTCTTCAAAGATTATACAAATCCCGATGGCACTGCGGTTGAATTCAGAATTCTCGAACCGACCTTATCTGTATTAAATTTACCGGTTCCAATTGAAGCGCAATATATTAGATTTAAAATCCAAGACTACGTAGGAGCACCGTGCTTGAAACTCGAAGCGATGGGTTGTACGAGATTGGAATGTGCTGATATCAACGAATGTGCTAAGAACAATGGAGGATGCGATCAGAAGTGTATAAACAGGTAATAAAATAAATTACCTGTTTTCATAGATTTCAATTTGATATTATAATTTTATCGTACGCAATATAAAATATACACATACTAGTAAATTTATTAATCAAGCTTTATAAAATCTTGTTTATTTATTTTAATTATTTTATAGCCCTGGAAATTATTCATGCGGATGTAACAATGGATTTGAATTGTTTACGCAAAATGGTACTGCCGGATATTTCATTGAGTCATCCGAAACTGGAACTAGAGACGGCGATACTTTCCAGAAAGATAAATCATGCGTACCTATCATGTGCCCTAAACTTACACCTCCAGAAAATGGCAAACTGTTATCCACAAAAGTAAGATTTAAATACATTAATAAATGATATGTTATATTTTTTATATTTTAAATACGTAACATTTTTTATTTTGTTTTAGGATATGTATCACTTCGAAGATATTGTTCGATTCCAATGCAACTTTGGTCATGTAATGATTGGCTCCGTTTCACTTATCTGTACTTCCACTGGACAATGGAACGGCACTGTACCAGAATGTCAATGTATGTAAAACTTCTTTTTTTATTGTTATCATCAATTGTTTCTGATGGTACTTACATATTGTTGCTTTTGCTGCAGATGCTAAATGTGTATCACTACCGGACGAGAAAAATGAAGGATTAAGAATTGTACGTAACAACGAAGAAAGTGTACTGGTACCATTCAGAGATAATGTAACACTTACTTGCTCAAACCCTGGAAGAAAACTCAGAAATACTGCAACTGCTGGATTTAGACAGTGTGTTTATGATCCACAACCGGTAAGAAAAATTATACATGAAGAGTATAACGTAGCATTGTTCTACCTAAAACAGTTATATAGGAAAATATGTTATATGTAACTTTTAAAATTACTTAGGGCTTGCCTGACTACTGGTTATCTGGCGCACAACCATCCTGCCCTCGTACCGATTGCGGTATGCCTTTACCAACACCAGGTGCTGAATATGGTCAATATATGGACACAAAATATCAATCATCTTTCTTCTTTGGATGTCAGAACACATTCAAGTTAGCTGGACAAACAAGCAAACACGACAACGTAGTGAGGTAAAATATAAAAATTATTCGTAAAATTATCAAATCATTGTCGCAATTAAAATTTTAATACTAAAAATAATTTTAGATGTCAAGCTAATGGCATTTGGGATTTCGGAGATTTGCGTTGTGAAGGACCAGTATGCTCAGATCCTGGTAGACCCAGTGACGGTTTCCAAGTAGCAAGAAGTTATGAACAAGGTTCTGAAGTTGTATTTGGTTGTTCAAGACCTGGTTATATTCTAATCAACCCAAGACCAATTACGTGTATTCGAGAACCTGAATGTAAAGTTATTCGACCACTGGGAATTGCATCTGGCAAAATTCCGGATAAGAACATTAATGCTACATCTGAAAGGTAAGAACTTAACTATAAATGGTTTACATTATTATTATTATAAAAATATTAAAAACTCTTTTTATTTATAGACCAAATTATGAAGCAAGAAATGTTCGATTGAACTCAGTTACTGGTTGGTGTGGTAATCAAGAAGCTTTCCCTTACGTAAGCGTCGATTTGGGAAAAGTTTACCGAGTGAAAGCAATTCTTGTAAAGGTGTTGTTACAAATGACATTGTTGGCAGGCCAACTGAAGTTCGTTTCTTCTATAAGCAATCTGAAAATGAAAATTATGTTATATACTTCCCCAATTTCAATCTTACTATGAGAGATCCTGGAAATTACGGAGAATTGGCAATGATAACTTTACCAAAATACGTACAAGCTAGATTTGTGATTTTAGGTAAATATCTTCTAATTATTACATAATATTTGATTTAAAATGTTATAGGTTTTACTAAATTCAAAATATACTTGCAGGAATCTACAGTTATATGGATAACGCATGTTTGAAATTTGAGTTAATGGGATGCGATGAACCCGCTTCTGAACCACTTCTTGGTTATGATTATGGATATTCTCCTTGTGTTGGTAAGTTTCTGCAAAATATTTACACGTAAAAATAACCAAAATCAAATATTCTATTCATGTCTTTGATTATAGATAACGAGCCACCAGTTTTCCAAAACTGTCCTCAACAACCTATAATTGTTCAGAAAGACCGAAATGGAGGATTATTACCAATTAATTTCACCGAGCCAACAGCCGTCGATAATTCAGGAACAATTGCTCGTCTAGAAGTGAAACCTCAAAGTTTCCGTTCCCCTATGATGGTTTTCCAAGATATGGTAGTTAAATACATTGCTTTTGACAATGATGGTAATGTTGCTATTTGTGAAATCAACATCTCCGTACCTGATGATACTCCACCACTATTGAGTTGTCCTCAGAGCTATGTGATAGAATTAGTAGACAAACAAGATAGCTATGTTGTAAATTTCAATGACACAAGAAGACGTATTAATGCCTCTGATGCTTCTGGTGATGTTAGGATAAACTTCATACCTGAACGCGCTACTATTCCAATTGGTGGATTTGAAAACGTTACTGTTGTTGCATCAGACAAATATGGAAATAAAGCTATGTGCCACTTCCAGGTACCTACTATTCCCTTGAGTTTTGAATAAGTTTATATTTGATTCTAGTACAATACGCCTTATTATAACTTATCAATCAATTATTAAGGTATCAGTGCAAGCTACGCCGTGTGTAGATTGGGAGCTGCAGCCTCCTGCAAATGGAGCTTTGAATTGTTTGCCAAACGAACGTGGGTTACAGTGTATCGCTACATGCAAACCAGGATATAGATTCACTGATGGCGAACCTGTGAAAACATTTGGGTGTGAAACTAAGAAATTATGGACACCAACATCTGTTGTACCTGATTGTGTATCAGAAAGTAAGTATCTATATTTTGATTTAAATTAACTTTTACAGCTTTAAAAATTTAGGTTAAAAATAATAATACTGGAGATATTTCATTAGTAATAATAAACAGAGAATAATTGCTTTAATATATTTCCAGATACCCAGCAAGCTGAATACCATCTAGTAGCTTCGGTTACATACAGGGCTAACGGTGCTGTGGCCTCAGCATGTTTAGGTCAATATCAAGATCTTATGGCTCAATACTATCAAACTATGAATGGAATTTTATCACAACAATGTTCTGCTATCAATGTTAACATGAATGTATCTTTCATTAATACAATTCCAATGCTAACTGAGGAAAATGTAGTCAAGGTAAATTCATATAATTTCGCTGTAATTTTCTCATTCCTTATTACTATACCAGGGTACATATATCATATTATCATAACTTGTGACACAGCTGTAACTACTAGTTTTTGGTCTTTATATTTGGAAACAGCATTATATTTAAGTTATTAAAAACATATTTGCCTATTTTTAGATGGATTTCGTGCTTGCCATTCTACCAGTAGTTCGCTCACCTCAACTCTATGAACTTTGTGGAACCACATTGAATTTAATTTTCGATTTATCAGTACCACACGCTAGCGCAGTTATTGAACCTTTATTGAATGTGTCAAGCATAGGAAACCAATGCCCACCTCTAAGAGCACTGAAGAGTTCTGTAGGCCGCGGCTTTACGTGTAGCGTCGGAGAAGTTTTGAATATGGACACTAATGATGTTCCTAGATGTCGTAAGTATTGATTGTATTTGCAGAAGAAAATAAATTACAAGTAAAAAATACAATTGCTTGAGGCAATCATTGATATTATTGCTATTTTCAATGAAATTTTTGTTAGTATTTGAATATTTTATTATGTATTTCAATTTCATGAATTTGCATGTAATATTTTTGTATGAATATTGTGATAATCAAATCAAACATTTAATTTTTTTTTCTCTCAGTTCATTGTCCAGCGGGTACTTTCGCCGGAGATAAGCAACGCACTTGCACATATTGTCCTCGAGGATACTACCAAAATAGAGATCGTCAAGGATCTTGCGCTAAATGTCCATCAGGTACATATACACGCGAGGAAGGTTCCAAGAGCATATCGGAGTGTGTACCTGTATGCGGTTATGGAACATATTCACCCACTGGATTAGTTCCTTGCTTGGAATGCCCTAGAAATAGTTACACTGGTGAACCACCCACTGGAGGTTACAAAGATTGTCAAGCTTGCCCCGCTAGCACGTTCACGTATCAGCCAGCTGCTCCAGGAAGAGATAGGTATGTGCACTTGTTTAATAATACAAAACTTAACAGTCTTAATACTTATTATAACATGCTTATTTAATTGTGTTTTATTAGATGTCGTTCTAAATGCGCTCCTGGATTCTATTCCCCAACTGGCTTGGCACCATGCTCTCCTTGCCCACGTGACTTTTATCAATCTAATCCTGGCCAAAACACTTGTCACGAATGCCCAACAAATATGAGAACTGATGGACCTGGTGCAGTCGGACGGGAGGAATGTAAACCAGTCCAATGTGCAGATAATGCTTGCCAACATGGAGGCTTGTGTGTTCCAATGGGTAACAAGATTTAACATTCAGAAAACTTATTTATAATATATGTTACATGCCTTAAGTATATCTAATTATTGCATAACCTTTATACTTTCGTAGGTCATGGAGTTCAATGTTTCTGCCCTGCCGGATTTTCCGGACGTCGTTGCGAGATTGATATAGATGAATGTTCTTCTCAACCATGTTTCAACGGTGCTTCCTGCACAGATCTCCCTCAAGGTTACAGATGTACTTGTGCACCAGGTTATACTGGAATAAATTGTCAAGAAGAACGATCTGATTGCCGAAATGATACATGCCCTGCGAGAGCTATGTGCAAAGATGAACCCGGCTATAACAACTACACTTGTTTATGTAGAGCTGGATATACTGGACCTGATTGTGATATTACGGTAAGCCCTCAAAAATAGTTATATAATAATACAATTTTAATATGAAGTTATAATAATTTATTATTTTTTATTCATATTATAGATAAACCCATGCACAGCCAACGGAAACCCTTGTACCAACGGAGCAACTTGCTTAGCTTTGCAACAAGGAAGATTCAAATGCGAATGCTTACCTGGATGGGAAGGTCAACATTGTGAAATAAATACTGACGATTGTGCCGAAAAGCCTTGCTTACTTGGGGCTAATTGCACTGATCTTGTTGATGACTTTAGGTTTGTATTGTATTTTTTTTCTAGAATTTTTAGTCATTGTCATTGTATTAAAAAAATTCTTAAACGAATACTGTTAAAAAATTAAATAATATAATATAAAACTAAATGTATTATTTTTTACTCCAGTTGTAATTGCCCACCTGGATTTACTGGCAAGAGATGTCATGAAAAAATTGATCTTTGCGCCGGTTCTCCATGCAAAAACGGAGTTTGTGTAGATCGATTCTTTAGTCATCAGTGCGTATGTCATCCTGGCTGGACAGGTAAGCACACATATTTTCAAGAACATTTTAAAGTTTTTAACAATATTTTTATCTAAAAAACTATGTCATATTTCAGGTCTATCGTGCGAGATAAACATCAATGACTGCTCTAATGAACCATGCTTCAACAACGCTATTTGCACTGATCTCGTTGATGGTTTCACTTGCACATGTGAGCCAGGATTTACTGGAAAACATTGTCAGCATCGCATACAATATTGTGCTTCAGAACCTTGTCAGAATGGAGCGACTTGTACCGATCAGGCTGACGGTTTTCTTTGTAAATGCAGACCAGGATTTGTCGGACTCCAATGTGAAGCTGAGATCGATGAGTGCTTAAGCGACCCTTGTAGCCCAATTGGTGCTGAACGATGTGTAGATTTAGATAATTCTTATCTTTGCCAATGCAGAGATGGATACAGTGGTAAACAGTGTGAAATTAATGCTGATGACTGTGCATCTTCGCCCTGCTTGAACGGTGCAGTATGTAGAGATGACGTTGCTGGATTTAAGTGTCTATGTGAACCTGGCTGGACTGGTCAAAGATGTGAAAAGGATGTTGGAGCCTGTCAAAATAAACCTTGCCAAAATGATGCTAACTGTATTGATTTGTTCCAAGACTATTTCTGCGTGTAAGTAAAATAATAAATTAACTGTTAATAAAATAGTAGATAGTCTAAATTCAATAATTATTTATATATTTTTGTTTAGTTGTCCATCTGGAACTGACGGAAAACAATGCGAAACTGCTCCTGAACGTTGCATAGGAAACCCATGTATGCACGGTGGTCGTTGCCAAGACTTTGGATCCGGTTTGAATTGCTCGTGCTCTGCTGATTATACTGGTATTGGATGTCAATATGAATATGATGCCTGTCAAGCTGGAGCATGCCAAAATGGAGCCACTTGCATTGATGAAGGCGAAGGATTCACCTGCATTTGTCCTCCTGGTTATACCGGTAAATAGTCTAAAAAGTAGTTAACTATATAAATCAATTCTAGAAACTTTTAAATAATTTATCATCTTATACTTTTTTATTTATAATAACTAATAAAATTATAATTTTCAGGTAAAACTTGTGATGAAGACATCGTTGATTGTAAAGAAAATTCATGTCCTCCCTCTGCCACTTGCATCGATTTGACTGAGAAGTTCTACTGCCAATGTCCATTCAACTTAACAGGAGACGATTGTCGCAAGAGTAAGTTAAATTTACAAAATGACACAAATTTTACATATACTCTTCACAGCAATAATTTTATTTATTGTACATAATTAATGTTTCTATAACCATAATTTATTTATAAATCAATTTATTTTAGCAATTCAAGTGGACTACGATTTGTACTTCAGTGATCCAACACGAAGCAGTGCTGCTCAAGTCGTGCCATTCTACACTGGCGCTTCCAGAAGTATGACAATTGCTATGTGGGTTCAGTTTACTCAAAAAGATGAAGGCGGTATTTTCTTCACTATGTACAATGTCAAGTAAGAAAAGTTATACTTTCGAATAAAATAAGATAATATATAATGAGAATTGTGTAGAACAAACTTCAATTTAATTACTTTTTTTAGTTCTCCTCATGTTGCAACCGGTCGCCGAATTTTGGTTCAAGTACATTCCAATGGAGTACAAATTTCACTTTTCCCTGATATACAAGATGTTTACCTTGCGTTCCGCGAATACGCTACTATGAACGATGGTCAATGGCATCACATAGCTATTGTATGGAATGGTGAACGCGGTGGAGAACTTACCCTTATCACCGAAGGTTTAATTGCTAGCAAAGTAGAGGGCTATGGCAGTGGACGAGTATTACCAGACTAGTAAGTATATTTGAAGGCTGATAGTGGATGCCAACTTCTTATACGCTAATCTATAGATTTTGGTCTGTGAAATTATGTATGGAACGGTAATTTGTTTTTTTAGCGCATGGACCACCTTAGGTAAACCACGTTCTGATAATCCAAAGGCATATACCGAATCAGGTTTCCAAGGGCACTTAACTAAAGTACAAATTTGGGGACGAGCTTTGGATGTTACGAACGAAATTCAAAAGCAAGTCAGAGACTGCAGGTGAGTTATTTATTTACTTTCATTAACAAAACATTTTGTTTTCAAGTTGTCAATTACTAAATTAATAATAGTCCATTTACAATAATTGCCGACATATGTATTGTTTTATTTTCAGAACTGAACCAGTGTTGTACAGAGGACTCTTACTCACATGGGCTGGTTATGAAGACACAGCCGGTGGTGTAGAACGAATTGTACCCAGCCATTGCGGACAAAGAATATGCCCAGCAGGTTATACCGGTGCAAGATGCCAACAACTGGAAGTCGATAAGGTATACTAAATACATTTTCATATAATTGAGTATTGTAAAAAAATATGTAAAATTAAAATTTGTATGTAAAAATGTAATGTAAATTTTTATAGGTACCACCTAAAGTTGAGTATTGCCCAGGCGATTTATGGGTTATTGCCAAGAACGGTTCAGCCATTGTATCATGGGATGAACCACACTTCAGTGATAACGTAGGAGTAGTTAAAATACAAGAGAAGAATGGTCACCGTCCTGGACAAACATTACTTTGGGGAACGTATGATATTGCATACGTAGCTTATGATGAGGCTGGTAATACAGCTACATGCCACTTTAGAGTTTCATTGTTGTGTAAGCATCTATTTATATGAAAAAAAAAACTCATATAAAATATAGTTTGATAACAAATAGAAATATTTATTTTATTTTATATTTTAGCTGAATTCTGTCCCGAACTTGCCGATCCAATTGGTGGAACGCAATCATGTAAGGACTGGGGCGCAGGCGGCCAATTCAAAGTGTGCGAGATCAGTTGCAACCCAGGTTTGAAATTCTCTCAAGAAGTTCCAGCTTTCTATACCTGTGGAGGTGAAGGATTCTGGAGACCAACCAATAATCCAGCACTACCAATGATCTACCCAGCATGTTCAGAATCGAAACCAGCTCAAAGAGTATTTAGGATATCTATGCTTTTCCCAAGTTCAGTTCTTTGCAATGAAGCCGGTCAAGGAGTTCTTAGACAGAAAGTTCGTAATGCAGTCAACTCATTGAATAGAGATTGGAACTTCTGCTCTTATGCTGTAGAAGGTATTAAATTAAAATTTCTTGTTTTCTTAAATTTAGACTAAATTTAACACGTTTTGATGAAAAAATTTTAGGCACACGAGAATGTAAGGACCTTAACATCAACGTAAAATGCGATCACCGTGCCAACAGACAGACAAGGCAAGCTCAAAATAGGGAAGAAGATCAGGACGGTGGCACCTACGTAATCGAGGCCTTAGTACCAGTTGAAAAGTGAGTACATTTTTAAAATTTAAATATATAAAATGTATTAAAGATGAATGTATGAAATTAGGAAAAGTTATGCGCTGAAAACATTTATTAAATAATTAAAAATATCTAAAATATTTAAAGTTGATAAAATCATCATACATATTGATTTTGATAATCAATTACATGATTAGTTTAGTAGAACATTGAGAACATATTATTTTATTAGTTAATTTACGTAGTTAATTATTATCATTACCATATATTTTTCAAAATATTTTTGAGTATACTAGTAAAAAATGTTTTGCATGGTATTATTACCAAATTTTATAGAAGAATTGGGATGAAGAGTCATATAAATCAGTATCCAAATATAATTTGCAGTTATCTGTATTTACCTTATATATAAATGTAGCATTATTTGTGTATAAAACCCAAACACTACAAAAACAAACAACACAGTAGATTCTGAAAAACTATTTCTTTAGCACAATTTCCATTTCACTTATGCATTTTATGTGTTTTTCTTTATGATTATAATTTATCATAATAATTTCGCAAAGTTTATTTCATTGTTCAACACTTGTAATTTAATTTTAGTGTGTAGATATTTGTGTTCTCTATATCATATTATCATTATTTATGTATTTCATTTACAAATGTTGTTCGATAACACTCGCAAAAGTATTCGCAATTTTCATACAAATACAATATGAATAGAATCATATTAGTTTTTAGTTCAAAATGTTCATTATAGTTAGTTAAAATTCATTTACTTAGTTTTGTACTCCGGTAAAATTCATGTACCAAAAAATTAACAACCTCATTGTTTTGGATTCACATAGCGATGAGAAAACTCATATATTTTTCCTAAATCATATAGTTAACTATATGAATACCATAATAATTATTTATTAGTTAATTTATAGTAAATTGAACAAATATAACTAAATCAATGAAAGTTTGTTAGTAAATTATGTAGATTACAGTTGATGATAATTCCAAATCGCTTTCAATGACCAAAATAATACCAATTAAGAAAATATTTCACAGTTTTGAATATTAGAAATTTATATAGTGAAATAGTGATTGAGTAAGGATTTCTATACACAGTTTTGAATGTTTATGACAATTTCTAATAGACTTTTTTATGCGTTCGGATGTTTAGAAACACCCAAATGAGAAAATTTTAATTTACTACTATACTGTAAAATATATTTGAGTTAATTCGAAAATTGTCGGTTATCGGACAGCATTTCTTCGAGTAGTCTTCAATCTGTATCCTTAATAGCATGTGTCATGTGTATTCTTGCTCTTTTGTGTTGTGTAGAAAAACTCCAAGTCCAAGAGAAGGCCGACAAACCAGCGACACTTATAACGTGGAAATTTCATTCCCTGCCGTCAAGTAAGAAATTCGTTTCACGATCTACTCATTTAATATATAATTCAACTTGCTTGTATTATATTAATGTGCTTTATCTTTTATCTTATTGCATGCTTGTATGTATATATGAGTTTATTTAACAATTCATTTCCTACAGAATTATTTTCACGAACTATTTGTAATGGAAAATTACTACGTTAATGCTTTGAACTATGATAGTTTTGTAAATACTATCAGTTTTTTTTTAAATTTATTAAACTTTGAGTTTGAACTAACAAGTATTATTTTTTATAACAAATATTTAAAACCCGAAGCAATAATTAAATATTGGAAGTATATTATTCTAATATAATAAATCTAATTTAAATGATGTTAGTCTAGTTCAGTTTCAAATATTTATTGCGACTAATACAACATTCACTTATAAAACTGACTTAATACACATTTTGTCTTCAGGTAAAAAGCCAGGTTATGAATTAACAACACTAACATAAAAGACAAACCCAAAAATGGCTTTATGTTGCTTGTTTAACAATTGTCTACCGCATTCATTCTTATTAGTATATTAATTTAAATTCTTACCTAACCAGCGATCCAGTAATCCATTCCAACACGAACGAACGCTCCAACGTTCAAAGGCTTCTTGAAAAATTAATTTTGGAAGAAGATCAATTTGATGTACGTGAAATTCTGCCAAATACTGTTCCTGATCCAGCATCTCTTGAACTAGAATCGGATTATGCTTGTCCTGAAGGCAGAGTTGTAGTAGCTCCTGATTGCGGTAAGCAACCTCATTTATTTATTTATTAATATATGTATATAAAACAATTATAATTTTGGAACATCAATTTATCTTAAATCTTAAATCTTTATAGTTCCGTGCGCTGTTGGTACTTTCTACGATAAAAATACTCGATCATGTATTCCTTGCCCACTCGGAATGTACCAAAGCGAGGTTGGCCAGATGCATTGCTATGCATGTCCGTCCATTGCGGGTAAACCAGGAGTAACTGTTTCACCAGGCGCCAGAGTTGTAGAAGATTGTAAAGGTAAGAAGGGTTTTGAGAAAACTGTTGGATTTTTTTTGAGTAAAAGATTTTTACTAAAATATTATTTTTCAACAGAGCGTTGTGACCCTGGAAAATTCTTTGACCAAGAAGCAGGTCAGTGCAGAAATTGCGGCCACGGTTTCTACCAACCTGAAGAAGGAACTTTCGCTTGCAAGATTTGCGGACTTGGAAAAACTACAAGGACATCAGATGCTACATCGAGAGACGAATGTAGAGATGAATGCGCATCAGGTAATTAACTCGAATTTAATGTATAACAACGGAAAAAATATTTCAAATATTATTACATACAATGTTTAAATCTTTATTTTTATTTTAGGACTACAATTGGGAATTGAAGGACGTTGTGAACCTTGTCCACGCGGAACATTCAGGACCCAGGGCGTTCAACCAGCATGTCAGAGCTGTCCACGAGGAAGAACGACACTGAAGGTTGGGGCATCAGCCGTTGAAGAATGCTCACTACCCGTTTGCACACCTGGTAATAATTGATTTTGAAAGCATTAAATTTGCCAATAAATCATTTCATTGGCTACAAAATAAAATCATTGAATTTTATTTACGCAAAAAATTATATATTGGACACAAAATAATTTTAAGCATTAATAAGCTTCTAATCATAGATTTTTTTCTTATTTTCAGGATCATATTTGAACGGAACATTGAACAGCTGTATAGAATGTCGCAAAGGCACCTATCAATCTGAAGCACAGCAAACATCTGTTTACCTTGCCCACCTAATACCAGCACCAAAGGACCAGCAGCTGTTAGTTAAACTTTATTATAATCATATTTTGAACCAAAATACTATGATTTTTTGCATTACATTGTATTATTTTCAGACAAGCCGTGCTGAATGTACGAATCCTTGCGACATGAGCGGTCCGGACATGCATTGCGACACCAACGCCTATTGTCTACTTATTCCGGAAACAAGTGAATTCAAATGTGAATGCAAGCCTGGATACAACGGAACTGGCAAAGTTTGCACAGGTAAATAAAAAAAATATTAAGATGGTTTTCAAATTGGAAATATATGTGCTTTATTTTCTTCTAAGATTTTTTCCTTGACTTTTCTTACTATGAGATTCTTCGATTTTCACAAAATTTTAGTTAGTGTAGTTTAATACGACGAGAATTTATGATAAATTCTTACTTTCGCGTAATAATAAACGAGATTTTTTATATCTCTACGTTCCACTTGATCATACTTATTTGCAACATACTGGTATTCTTTTCTATTATCTTAATATTCTATTTTTTTGTCAAAATAATATTTATAAGATATTTGCTTTAATTAATCTTCCGCTATAAGTAAGTTAATTAAATCATGTGGAATTTTATTGAACTTATTTGCATTGCAAAGAAAATATATATTGCTATTGTTTCAATATGCATATTAATTAGAATACGTCAGACATCATTGATAATATTTATTTCACAAATATAATGAAAACTTGAAATATGAATCAAATTATGCATTCATACTAGCAACGTCAATATCTTATAGATTTATTTATATTATTTATATTGATACACTATGTTAAAAACAAATTTGTAAAATCTCGAATCACATGACACACATGTTTATATGTAACTTATTTAAAACATGCAAATGATAGCAATGCGTCGGTTTAATGATGTATTGGAACACTGATGTTTTTATAAAATAATAATAAGGCATTTTATATTCAATTAGCATATACCTCATGAGGTGAAATGATATCATATGTTTTATATACTGCCCTCATACATTAAACAAATATAATGCGAATAATATTTCTTAGTTTGCCAGCCTATTTGAATTAGACACGTGGTTAAATATTACAGTTTAATGTACATTGATAGAAACGAAACTATAGGTATTATGGAGAAAGTTAAAATATTTTTGTACTAAACATTATAATAACAGGATGATATTAATATTAGTTTCATTATAATTAAATTATAATTGTGTTATTAATTTATACTTATCTATTTTCTAGATGTCTGCGAAGGATTCTGTGAGAACGAGGGTCAATGTATCAAGGACGCTCGAGGTGCACCCGCCTGCCGATGCATTGGAAGTTTCACTGGACGCCACTGCACGGAGAAATCTGAGTTTGCTTACATTGCTGGAGGAGTCGCTGGTGCCGTTATATTCGTCATCTTGATCGTCCTGCTTGTTTGGATGATTTGCGCAAGGTATGCTTATTAATTTACATGGGCCAGCGGTGGCGATATCGGTTAGAGCGTGGGCTAGCAGCAACTAGTCCCAGGTTTGCTGGTTCGATTCCCGCTACCGCCGTAGCCCGACATCAGGCAGCTTTGATGTCAAATTTCTACTTGGGTTTATAGATTACAATATAATTCCAAGTGGAAATCGTCCTTTGTGGACATAACTGCAACATCCAATCACATGTTAACTATTAGACGTAAGAGCTAATGGTATTGGTGAATGGTAAATCGATAGATTGCCTCTCATGAAATAAGTAGTCATAAGTCTTAACCAACAGCTTAGAGAACATATAAGAATTTGATTGCTGTTCAAACAATTACAAAAAAAATTAATTTACATGTACTCGTCAAATTTATTCACATTTTACCGAAGAGTCGAAGTTCTTCAGCTGGTGCATACCCAAGTCTTTTTTCTTTTTATTTCTTCAGGTCTTCTCGCAAGAAGGAACCACATCCTTTAACTATTAATTTAACAACTTATCTATGTTTTCTTTTCTCTTTATCTTTCAGGTCCTCTCGCAAGAAGGAACCAAAGAAGATGTTAAGCCCTGCCACCGATCAGAACGGATCCCAAGTCAACTTCTACTATGGAGCTCACACGCCTTACGCCGAATCCATCGCCCCATCTCACCATTCGACTTATGCCCATTACTATGATGACGAAGAAGATGGTTGGGAAATGCCGAACTTCTATAACGAAACTTATATGAAAGACGGTCTTCATAATGGAATGAACGGAAAGATGAACAGTCTGGCCAGGTAACTAACTAACTATTAATATACAATTCGATAACATTTTGAATGAGGATTTATTCTGATTTGCTACAAAAAGCTAAGGTGGGATCAGCAAATAAAATAATACATGGCGTAAGCCGATAGCTATTAATAATATGCTATTGCTATTAAACATGCATTAATTGCATAGCTTAATTAAATATTAATCAATATACTAAACAATAATTTCTCTTTCACCAATCAACTCATTAATACACATGAAATTGACATCGAAACACTTTGAAAAAATACCAAAAATTGGAGTTATTTATCATCGTTGCGTAAAACAAAAATATTTTTGTACAAATTTTGTAAGATACTATTTTTTTTTTGAGAGAAGAATTAGTTAGATAAATAATTGCAGACTAAAACTAGCAATCCGTCTCTGATCGTTTATTATTAGTATTTTATAATTGTTTTATTGCTCTTTATTTATTTTTACCTGTAAATACTCGATAATTATCTATAATTAGAATAATGTGTTTTGGCTTTTAAAGAGATTTTAAATCCTTTCTTATCAAAATTGACTTTATAATCCCTGTGAACAAGCATTTTGAATGCACATTTTGTTATCGTTGCATTCAAACATTTTGCATGGAACGATTCTTATCAATGGTGACTCTGCGCAAATATTTAAATGATATAATTGTGCAATTGAAATAATTATTAAATTATTTTAGTGCCACTTCATATAATTTGAACTCATTGTTAGTTCAAATAACTCATCAGGATTACGTTGCAAAATAAAATTAAGTTTACGAGTATGTTCCATTTATAATAATAATCAAGTTTGTTCTATTATAATTTCTAAGTTTTATCTGGTTTAATCGCTACAAATGATTAATGTGAAGTATTATATTTGTTAATTCACACACTCCTCTCATTCACCATAATTTTCATGTCGGTCATTATGTCTATGACATTTTTTTTTAATTTATATATTTTTAGTATATTTTTTTCAAATTTCAAATTTATTTAATATTCAACCCTTTTTCTACAAGCGTCGTCGATAGGCGACATTCAAATGACTACCTGTGAGTAAGAATGTCGCTTATAGACGACATGCAGTGTGACAAATTTCGCTTGAATATTTATCACTCTGATTTAAAATATTGCGAATTCTAATTTGTTATTGTAATTTTTAGTTTTTGAGAAGAGTAATTTTTAAAGTTTAAATAAATTTCTGTCGATAGTAATTGGAGTATTGGAAAATATTTGGGTAGCAAATACTTGGGCGGTTTACTGACTCGTACAGCAGAGTCATTCCTATAAAAACACTCTTGTAGCAAAAGGTTTGATTTGTTAGTAGCTCAAGCGATAACAAATTATTGCTTAGAAAAATCGAAAAAAAATATTAGTAAACTTTTATTATAGCGTTACACTGTAGCAAATAAAAAATGGTCTAGCGTTTACGCGTTTATATATTTGAATGCGTAACAAGCGAACAATTTTTTAAATAAATTAAAAAAATATAAAAATTTATTCCTTGATAAATACAAAAACTCATTTATTACTAGTATAGACTTATATTATTTACTACTAAAATTTATTCAAAATTATATATTTCTATTTGGCCATCAATTTATACCATTCTATTTTATTTCAATTTGAAGGTAATTAGAAGGATGATATACAATATATGTATATAGTCTATGCGTTTTTTCTAGCTTGGAAATTAGAAATTTACTAATTTCATATATTTTAGCCAACGATTTATATTACTTTAATTAATAAATAATTTTAATAATTCTCTTTATTGTTCGGTATATAGAAGTTAATGAAACATATTTACTCAAAGAACACATAGTTCCAATTGCTTTAAAAAAACCTATTATGTGCTTTTGAAAAATGAACAAAAAAAACTATTAAAAAGTTTTCGAATTTTTGACGATGTAAGCATAAAACAAAGTGTTATCATCGTTATTGGAGATTTGAACAAATTGAATGATTCACGATGATTGAACAATATTTTATCATCAAAATCCAATTGTTCCATAATTAATTTTACCTTTCAGATCGAATGCTAGCATATATGGGACAAAGGATGATTTATACGACAGACTGAAGAGACACGCTTATACAGGAAAAAAAGGTGACTTAGACACTCCAACTTCGTACAATTAAAGCACTGCCCCGGACGATCGTAGGTACTTTTGATGGGTGTATTTTGCTTTTAATTTTAACTATAAAACGGGTGAAAAGCTTTCTTATCCGCGGTCTTACGGTTGACTACAAAATTTTTGGTACGGAATAATCTAACAAATTGCTAGTACTTTTAAAAGGAATTACAATATAACATAATTGAAACTAAATTCTTCTCTGTTCATGTTATTTTATTCTTATATCATTGATGCAGTAAAGTATACAATGAATATTTTGAAACTATGCTGATGATACTAACTACTTCTTATGAAACTAGATGCGTAATCAGAAACCTGAAGTGATCAAAACAGAAGTTAAAGAAGAAAAACTGTTTTTCTTTTCTGTATCAGATGTATTCTATTCATTCAAACCAGTTCGACCAAATATTCCACTGTATTCTCAAAAATAATTAATAAATATCTCTTAAGTTTCAAGTGTTTATAATATATATAAAACATTGTATTTGACGTATGATTGACGAAGCAGTGATATAGCACATTAATCTTATCTATGAAAACAATGAAATAATTTAGCTACTGCTAATTTTCAAAAATTATAATTAAATATAAATTATTATTACTAGCATCTTATCACATTTGATTGGACTTGTGCGATCGTAAGACCGTTGGTTTAATTTTGGAGAAGGATTTATAAATATATACTAATACAACATTTACATTTTGTATGCACTTTCTGTAAATTCAATTTTGATATTAATTTTGTTTCAAATTGATAAAATAATATAATACAATAATTAAATGTTTAAAAGTAAATTCAATGTGAAAATACTTCCATGATGATTTATAAAAAAAAACACCTCATCTTAAAAAGCACCTTTATATATAAATCGACGATCTTCCGGAGGTTTTTAACTCCGTATAGTAGTAAATTTATGTTTGGTATAAAATTTGAAAGTGTATATTACACTCACACTAATAATAGTATGTAAGTATTAATATTTTATTCATACAGGATCATATTGGTATAGTATTCATAATTTATCCGCTTATAAACTAATAAATAAACCTACAACATACAATTCCTTCTACGGAAATTGAAATAAAAATATTTTATCATTACATATGTACATATAAAAATAAAAAGTCACGTTGTTTTAAATGTGTGATATAAAACAACTTAATAATATATTTTTTGTAAATAATTTTTAAGGCATTTTCTTCTCGCAAACGCAAAGGCTAATTCTAAATTGATGGATGTGGTTATTTGAAAGAATAATATTTTAATTATAATCATCTCAATATTGCAAAGATTCAAATTTTCAAGCCAACTTTTTTAAATGTATATATTTTACGTGACATTATATATTATAATATTTTTTATCCAAAAAATATCAAGTATTCCGCATATGTTAATGGAACCAAACAATTCTTGCATATATAGAATATAATTAATAATGAAAAAATATGTAACCACAATTCTAAATGTTTTCTCGTAAAAAGTACCCAAATCAAACTTTAAAGTAATTTATTTTTGTAGTAATATAATATATTAATATTCTCATATTCAATTTTATTTGTGATCAATGGACAATATTAAGTTGTGTTCAATTCCCTATCTATGCCAATATAATATCGTAATATTCGATATCAAATAATGGCTCAAATATATAATTCAACCCTTTCGCTACTAGCGTCGCCTATAGGCGACACCCACATTATAGACTCATGTCGTCTATTGTCGACACTCACACTTTTGCATTCTCGTGCCGACCTGTGTATACGGGTGTCGCCTTTAGACGACATCTAGTGTGTCGACCTTTCAAGACATATCACTCTGATAATGAGTTAAATAATTGAGAATTTTTATATGTTATTGTAATTTTTAGTTCTTTAGAAGCGCAATTTACAATTTTCAAATAAATTTTCATTGATAATGTTCAAAAAATCTTGAAATATGTTGTGCCTGCTAAGCGCTACTGGGCGGCGAGTATACCGTACAGCAGTGTCATTTCTCCAGAAAATTCTGCCGTAGCGAAAGGGTTAATTAGATACTTCTTAACACAGATGATTTATTATAATTAAGTTTATTATTTTTATTTATTTCAGATAAAAGCGATAGTGACAGCGAAGGTCAGTGAAATACACGTCGCATCATTCAAATTAAATGTATTTCTGGTCAAATTAAATGAAACAAATAAAATGACATTTCAAGTCAATAATTAATTTTACAATGCATGTAAATCGTTTGATGATTAGATATAATTTTAACTCAGTGTATAGTTTTAAATTACATGACGATATTATATGTTAATGAATGTTTTAATTGTTTTTTTTTTCGTCTTGTTAGAATCGAACAGATTTTATTTGCAAAATATCTGCTTGATTCTACTGACAACAATTGCGTGTCTTTACGGTTGGTCACGTTTTTGTTAATAAATATTAATATTATTGCGTTAGATTTTTATCGAAATTAATACAGATGATAAATAATATTAATGACAATAATAAAGTGCCAATTTGATAGAAAAATAAAATTATATGTCTTAAATTAAAAACATTGATCGACCGTAGATTCCACAAATGAAGAATAAAACTTAATTTAACTTATTTTCTGTGTCAATACCACAATCACGTAACTATAAGATTTATGTATTATTTATTCGAATTTTACAGCGTCTTTATTAATAGAAGAATGCAAAAATTTTAGTTAGCATTTATATAAGCGATTTTTAAATGTCGCATATGTATAGATTATATAAAAATTGTTATAACTGTAATGATACTTATATTTTATATTATAACTATTAATAAAAATTATATTGTAACTTTTTATACATATAGGAAAAAGGCATGGACGAGCGTTGTGAATGTGTTCATCAATTATGTATTATATATTTTAGTATAATTCTAAGACAAATGTATTTAAAATATTTGATTATGTAATTGTTATGTGTACGAGAACAAATGAGATTGAGATTAAAGTTTTATATGGATAAAACATTTTTGTTTTAATTCCGTCACGCATTTGAGCAAAAAATTAGAAAAAAATAGGATTGAGAATTTCCAAACGTGACTTTGGGATGTTTTATGAAATTTTATCTGAAAACGTGCAATTAGATTGTACAAAAATGAATATTTTGCACGTACTAAAATTTCTTAATAACTACATAATTTTGTTACATTTTTACTGAACATTATCTTCTTAAAAATACAATGAACACTATTATTTATTACATACCAAATTTAAATCTTTGAGACCTCTGCTTGAGAAATATCCTTACATTCATTTAGCATACTACCACCAATACAAAATGTTGACGGTTAAATAAACTATTAGTTTATTTTCTTATAAATTATATTATACTATAATTGTATTATTGATATATTGAATCCTTACTTCAACTATGATAAATAGATGAAATTGGACAAAACTGGTTTTTAGAGCCAACAAATTTCGTATATTTTTAGAGGCACTAAAACTTTTAGGAATTATAATATAAGACCTCCAAATAAATTGCTAAGTAAAGTTTCTTATTAGTATGCCCTAACCACTGTATTTCATATTAATTTTTTCATTGAGTCAATTATTTATAACTTATAATTGTGCAGCAAGCAAAATCTGGTCGAAGAGATAACCGGTGCTGAATTTTATTGGTAAAAGTTGTATCCTAATTTGATTCTCGAAAAATCTCAATGCTAATAAAAAAAATTAAAACTTAATTGAAAGATGTTATTTGTTAGAGTTGTATTAATTATTTCTTGCTAAAATTTAAAAAAATCAAAACAATTCATTATTTGAAGATCTTCCCGGTTAATTCAGATATCAGGAAGTTAATGTAGGTAATAAAGTAAATAATATCAGAATTTCACTTATAAAATATATTACTATAATGGATTTTTATGACTTATGTAAGTTTAAAATTGGCTATAATACGAAGCTCATCATAACGTCTAACTTTCTGATATCAATACATAGTACCAAACTTTGACATTCCCTGTCTTATTACATAAGTTACAACCTGACAATACCAAACATAGATATATTTCCTATGGAAGAACAGAAATAATAAATCGATCATAAATTTCTAATAAATCAGACATGAAATCTAGTATTTGTGGTAAAGTCATGAGGACAATTTAAAATAAGTCTGATCTCATAAATGGGTGGACGATATGTGATTTATTAATTATATCAGAACATGTGCATATGAATTAGACTTGCAGTTTGGGAAAAAATATTATCAAATGCAATTACACATATGAAACATATATAACAATGTAATCATACTTCCAGTGTCATGTAATAAATTTTATTACTATGACAAACATGGCGCGGATAAAGATAGATTGGAACAGTAAGATCAATTTGGTAAGGCGATAAATATATTATTATAAATTATTAAAGTTATTATTATTATTAAATGCAAAAATAGAATTACGTAAGGTTATACATTAAAAAAGAAACATTTTAAAAAATCCAAATGTATTGTTTAACACGGCTACTGAGCCCGCCGTGGCGTAAGAAATTAAGGGGGTTAGCACAATCTAGTCCCGGTTGCAATCTCAACCACGGTTAGCTCGATATCAAGCAGCATGATATCCAATTTCCACTTAAGGTTTTAGATCCCAAATATAATCAGCGAAAATCTAGTGATGCCCTTTGAGGACATTTATTAAATATAATCTGATGCAATCGTCGAAGAAGGGTTAACCGATGAGTTGCCTCATATAATATATGATTGCTGTAAAAAAAAATAACACGGTTAATAATTTTAGTTAAAATCTTAGTGCATGTATTGACTTCTTTTTAATTTCCCGTAG
>NW_020538660.1:0-16824 GCF_003426905.1 Ctenocephalides felis
GAATTAGTTAGATAAATAATTGCAGACTAAACTAGCAATCCGTCTCTGATCGTTTATTATTAGTATTTTATAATTGTTTTATTGCTCTTTATTTATTTTTACCTGTAAATACTCGATAATTATCTATAATTAGAATAATGTGTTTTGGCTTTTAAAGAGATTTTAAATCCTTTCTTATCAAAATTGACTTTATAATCCCTGTGAACAAGCATTTTGAATGCACATTTTGTTATCGTTGCATTCAAACATTTTGCATGGAACGATTCTTATCAATGGTGACTCTGCGCAAATATTTAAATGATATAATTGTGCAATTGAAATAATTATTAAATTATTTAGTGCCACTTCATATAATTTGAACTCATTGTTAGTTCAAATAACTCATCAGGATTACGTTGCAAAATAAAATTAAGTTTACGAGTATGTTCCATTTATAATAATAATCAAGTTTGTTCTATTATAATTTCTAAGTTTTATCTGGTTTAATCGCTACAAATGATTAATGTGAAGTATTATATTTGTTAATTCACACACTCCTCTCATTCACCATAATTTTCATGTCGGTCATTATGTCTATGACATTTTTTTTTAATTTATATATTTTTAGTATATTTTTTTCAAATTTCAAATTTATTTAATATTCAACCCTTTTCTACAAGCGTCGTCGATAGGCGACATTCAAATGACTACCTGTGAGTAAGAATGTCGCTTATAGACGACATGCAGTGTGACAAATTTCGCTTGAATATTTATCACTCTGATTTAAAATATTGCGAATTCTAATTTGTTATTGTAATTTTTAGTTTTTGAGAAGAGTAATTTTTAAAGTTTAAATAAATTTCTGTCGATAGATAGTAATTGGAGTATGGAAAATATTTGGGTAGCAAAATACTTGGGCGGTTTACTGACTCGTACAGCAGAGTCATTCCTATAAAAACACTCTTGTAGCAAAAGGTTGATTTGTTAGTGCTCAAGCGATAACAAATTATTGCTTAGAAAAATCGAAAAAAAATATTAGTAAACTTTTATTATAGCGTTACACTGTAGCAAATAAAAAATGGTCTAGCGTTTACGCGTTTATATATTTGAATGCGTAACAAGCGAACAATTTTTAAATAAATTAAAAAAATATAAAATTTATTCCTTGATAAATACAAAAACTATTTATTACTAGTATAGACTTATATTATTTACTACTAAAATTATTCAAAATTATATATTTCTATTTGGCCATCAATTTATACCATTCTATTTTATTTCAATTTGAAGGTAATTAGAAGGATGATATACAATATATGTATATAGTCTATGCGTTTTTTCTAGCTTGGAAATTAGAAATTTACTAATTTCATATATTTTAGCCAACGATTTATATTACTTTAATTAATAAATAATTTTAATAATTCTCTTTATTGTTCGGTATATAGAAGTTAATGAAACATATTTACTCAAAGAACACATAGTTCCAATTGCTTTAAAAAAACCTATTATGTGCTTTTGAAAAATGAACAAAAAAACTATTAAAAAGTTTTCGAATTTTTGACGATGTAAGCATAAAACAAAGTGTTATCATCGTTATTGGAGATTTGAACAAATTGAATGATTCACGACGATTGAACAATATTTTATCATCAAAATCCAATTGTTCCATAATTAATTTTATCTTTCAGATCGAATGCTAGCATATATGGGACAAAGGATGATTTATACGACAGACTGAAGAGACACGCTTATACAGGAAAAAAAGGTGACTTAGACACTCCAACTTCGTACAATTAAAGCACTGCCCCGGACGATCGTAGGTACTTTTGATGGGTGTATTTTGCTTTTAATTTTAACTATAAAACGGGTGAAAAGCTTTCTTATCCGCGGTCTTACGGTTGACTACAAAATTTTTGGTACGGAATAATCTAACAAATTGCTAGTACTTTTAAAAGGAATTACAATATAACATAATTGAAACTAAATTCTTCTCTGTTCATGTTATTTTATTCTTATATCATTGATGCAGTAAAGTATACAATGAATATTTTGAAACTATGCTGATGATACTAACTACTTCTTATGAAACTAGATGCGTAATCAGAAACCTGAAGTGATCAAAACAGAAGTTAAAGAAGAAAAACTGTTTTTCTTTTCTGTATCAGATGTATTCTATTCATTCAAACCAGTTCGACCAAATATTCCACTGTATTCTCAAAAATAATTAATAAATATCTCTTAAGTTTCAAGTGTTATAATATATATAAAACATTGTATTTGACGTATGATTGACGAAGCAGTGATATAGCACATTAATCTTATCTATGAAAACAATGAAATAATTTAGCTACTGCTAATTTTCAAAAATTATAATTAAATATAAATTATTATTACTAGCATCTTATCACATTTGATTGGACTTGTGCGATCGTAAGACCGTTGGTTTAATTTTGGAGAAGGATTTATAAATATATACTAATACAACATTTACATTTTGTATGCACTTTCTGTAAATTCAATTTTGATATTATTTTGTTTCAAATTGATAAAATAATATAATACAATAATTAAATGTTTAAAAGTAAATTCAATGTGAAAATACTTCCATGATGATTTATAAAAAAAAACACCTCATCTTAAAAAGCACCTTTATATATAAATCGACGATCTTCCGGAGGTTTTTAACTCCGTATAGTAGTAAATTTATGTTTGGTATAAAATTTGAAAGTGTATATTACACTCACACTAATAATAGTATGTAAGTATTAATATTTTATTCATACAGGATCATATTGGTATAGTATTCATAATTTATCCGCTTATAAACTAATAAATAAACCTACAACATACAATTCCTTCTACGGAAATTGAAAAAAAATATTTTATCATTACATATGTACATATAAAAAATAAAAAGTCACGTTGTTTTAAATGTGTGATATAAAACAACTTAATAATATATTTTTTGTAAATATTTTTAAGGCATTTTCTTCTCGCAAACGCAAAGGCTAATTCTAAATTGATGGATGTGGTTATTTGAAAGAATAATATTTTAATTATAATCATCTCAATATTGCAAAGATTCAAATTTTCAAGCCAACTTTTTTAAATGTATATATTTTACGTGACATTATATATTATAATATTTTTTATCCAAAAATATCAAGTATTCCGCATATGTTAATGGAACCAAAACAATTCTTGCATATATAGAATATAATTAATAATGAAAAAATATGTAACCACAATTCTAAATGTTTTCTCGTAAAAAGTACCCAAATCAAACTTTAAAGTAATTTATTTGTAGTAATATAATATATTAATATTCTCATATTCAATTTTATTTGTGATCAATGGACAATATTAAGTTGTGTTCAATTCCCTATCTATGCCAATATAATATCGTAATATTCGATATCAAATAATGGCTCAAATATATAATTCAACCCTTTCGCTACTAGCGTCGCCTATAGGCGACACCCACATTATAGACTCATGTCGTCTATTGTCGACACTCACACTTTTGCATTCTCGTGCCGACCTGTGTATACGGGTGTCGCCTTTAGACGACATCTAGTGTGTCGACCTTTCAAGACATATCACTCTGATAATGAGTTAAATAATTGAGAATTTTATATGTTATTGTAATTTTTAGTTCTTTAGAAGCGCAATTTACAATTTTCAAATAAATTTTCATTGATAATGTTCAAAAAATCTTGAAATATGTTGTGCCTGCTAAGCGCTACTGGGCGCGCGAGTATACCGTACAGCAGTGTCATTTCTCCAGAAAATTCTGCCGTAGCGAAAGGGTTAATTAGATACTTCTTAACACAGATGATTTATTATAATTAAGTTTATTATTTTTATTTATTTCAGATAAAAGCGATAGTGACAGCAAGGTCAGTGTGAAATACACGTCGCATCATTCAAATTAAATGTATTTCTGGTCAAATTAAATGAAACAAATAAAATGACATTTCAAGTCAATAATTAATTTTACAATGCATGTAAATCGTTTGATGATTAGATATAATTTTAACTCAGTGTATAGTTTTAAATTACATGACGATATTATATGTTAATGAATGTTTTAATTGTTTTTTTTTTCGTCTTGTTAGAATCGAACAGATTTTATTTGCAAAATATCTGCTTGATTCTACTGACAACAATTGCGTGTCTTTACGGTTGGTCACGTTTTTGTTAATAAATATTAATATTATTGCGTTAGATTTTTATCGAAATTAATACAGATGATAAATAATTATTAATGACAATAATAAAGTGCCAATTTGATAGAAAAATAAAATTATATGTCTTAAATTAAAAACATTGATCGACCGTAGATTCCACAAATGAAGAATAAAACTTAATTTAACTTATTTTCTGTGTGTCAATACCACAATCACGTAACTATAAGATTTATGTATTATTTATTCGAATTTTACAGCGTCTTTATTAATAGAAGAATGCAAAAATTTTAGTTAGCATTTATATAAGCGATTTTTAAATGTCGCATATGTATAGATTATATAAAAATTGTTATAACTGTAATGATACTTATATTTTATATTATAACTATTAATAAAATTATATTGTAACTTTTTATACATATAGGAAAAAGGCATGGACGAGCGTTGTGAATGTGTTCATCAATTATGTATTATATATTTTAGTATAATTCTAAGACAAATGTATTTAAAATATTTGATTATGTAATTGTTATGTGTACGAGAACAAATGAGATTGAGATTAAAGTTTTATATGGATAAAACATTTTTGTTTTAATTCCGTCACGCATTTGAGCAAAAAATTAGAAAAAAATAGGATTGAGAATTTCCAAACGTGACTTTGGGATGTTTTATGAAATTTTATCTGAAAACGTGCAATTAGATTGTACAAAAATGAATATTTTGCACGTACTAAAATTTCTTAATAACTACATAATTTTGTTACATTTTTACTGAACATATCTTCTTAAAAATACAATGAACACTATTATTTATTACATACCAAATTTAAATCTTTGAGACCTCTGCTTGAGAAATATCCTTACATTCATTTAGCATACTACCACCAATACAAAATGTTGACGGTTAAATAAACTATTAGTTTATTTTCTTATAAATTATATTATACTATAATTGTATTATTGATATATTGAATCCTTACTTCAACTATGATAAATAGATGAAATTGGACAAAACTGGTTTTTAGAGCCAACAAATTTCGTATATTTTTAGAGGCACTAAAACTTTTAGGAATTATAATATAAGACCTCCAAATAAATTGCTAAGTAAAGTTTCTTATTAGTATGCCCTAACCACTGTATTTCATATTAATTTTTTCATTGAGTCAATTATTTATAACTTATAATTGTGCAGCAAGCAAAATCTGGTCGAAGAGATAACCGGTGCTGAATTTTATTGGTAAAAGTTGTATCCTAATTTGATTCTCGAAAAATCTCAATGCTAATAAAAAAAATTAAAACTTAATTGAAAGATGTTATTTGTTAGAGTTGTATTAATTATTTCTTGCTAAAATTTAAAAAAATCAAAACAATTCATTATTTGAAGATCTTCCCGGTTAAATTCAGATATCAGGAAGTTAATGTAGGTAATAAAGTAAATAATATCAGAATTTCACTTATAAATATATTACTATAATGGATTTTTATGACTTATGTAAGTTTAAATTTGGCTATAATACGAAGCTCATCATAACGTCTAACTTTCTGATATCAATACATAGTACCAAACTTTGACATTCCCTGTCTTATTACATAAGTTACAACCTGACAATACCAAACATAGATATATTTCCTATGGAAGAACAGAAATAATAAATCGATCATAAATTTCTAATAAATCAGACATGAAATCTAGTATTTGTGGTAAAGTCATGAGGACAATTTAAAATAAGTCTGATCTCATAAATGGGTGGACCATATGTGATTTATTAATTATATCAGAACATGTGCATATGAATTAGACTTGCAGTTTGGGAAAAAATATTATCAAATGCAATTACACATATGAAACATATATAACAATGTAATCATACTTCCAGTGTCATGTAATAAATTTTATTACTATGACAAACATGGCGCGGATAAAGATAGATTGGAACAGTAAGATCAATTTGGTAAGGCGATAAATATATTATTATAAATTATTAAAGTTATTATTATTATTAATGCAAAAATAGAATTACGTAAGGTTATACATTAAAAAAGAAACATTTTAAAAAATCCAAATGTATTGTTTAACACGGCTACTGAGCCCGCCGTGGCGTAAGAAATTAAGGGGGTTAGCACAATCTAGTCCCGGTTGCAATCTCAACCACGGTTAGCTCGATATCAAGCAGCATGATATCCAATTTCCACTTAAGGTTTTAGATCCCAAATATAATCAGCGAAAATCTAGTGATGCCCTTTGAGGACATTTATTAAATATAATCTGATGCAATCGTCGAAGAAGGGTTAACCGATGAGTTGCCTCATATAATATATGATTGCTGTTAAAAAAAAAAATAACACGGTTAATCATTTTTGTTCAACTCTTAGCGCATGTATTGACTTCTTTTTAACTTCCCGTAGAGTATGTTATAGTAATTGCAAAACAATCGAAAATTAAAATTTGTATATATCTCACGTTTCAAAGGTTTCTGAATATTTTGCCATACCTTAGAAAACATGGATGTATGTGTGTGTGTATGTGTATGTGTGTGCATGTCCGCGGATACAAATTTTCGTCTATTTCGGGAACACTGATCAACCGATTTGAATAATTCGATTCGTATTGATAAGGAGACGTGCTAGTTAGCTTTTGGCGAAGGCAGGTATAGCCGTTCCGAAGATAGGGGTCAAAAAGTGCCAAAAACGGTAACTCAGTTTTACATTTTACTAGTATTAACAAAATGAAGAACTGAATAAATTTTTGGGAAGACAAATTCAGCGGTTATGGATTCTCAATAAGTTAAAAAAATGTCATTTGGCGGTCAAAAATGTTTATTGGACATATGTACATCAAATTAACAGATATTTTATAGAAATTTTAATAATGTGTACACATTTTGTGTAATTTTTTTGGGTGCCGTATCAACATTTTTAATTACGGTACGGAAAGTTCCAGCAATTTGCCTTAAGGCACGATGTCATGCACCCCACTAGTTTGAAATTGCATGCTTGATATTTGATTGTATTTACCTATATATTATAAAAATTATATTTATCACATTGAACTTATATCTGACAAACGGTTTTAAATTTTTCATCTATTACCAAAGTACGAAGCAAATCCGACATGATTTGTAACTTATAATAAGATTTACTAACAATATAATTTATGAAAATACTCATTAATGCAACCGGATACGTTTATTACAACACAACGTTCAACGTTTAAAATTATTTCAATTAATATAAATCAGTCGACTTATCTAGATCAATTAATATTACAAATTGATTTAAACGACATTATGTTACGATTGCGTAGTCATAAATAAATAATTAGATTTAAAATGTATCTATTATTGATATATTTCTTGATGATGTGATGCAGATACGTGGAAAAAACTTTAAATTAATTATGATAAACATGTGTCAATATGTCATAAAGTCATAATTGCAATACATGATATATTAAAAAGTCTCAATTAGAAAAAAAACAATTTAATATTTACATACCATAAATTACAAACAGGTTGTTTACCTTGTACAGAGTAAATTGTAATAGTAATTACAACGGTTACCATTGAGATGAAGAACCCTCAGTCTTTTACTTTTGGTAATTCATATTTTGATTTCTTTAAATATATATAAAGATTTTAAATTATAATGATAAGCATGTTTCTGGTGCAATAACCGGTCGTTGATTGATGTTCAACTTTCTACAGGTATGTCTGTTTTGTAATAATTTACCTTGAACTACAAGAATTGTTATTACTTAATTGGCGACTACAATGACCAACATTATAAAGTTCTAAATCTTGGATTGAAGTAAAAAATGTTATTGTAACATAAAATTAATTTACATTTATTTAATATTACCGGTTAGAATTAAAACTTCTACTACTCTATGGTAAAATACATTCAAGTATTCATGTATTCAATGAATTCATATCATCAAAAGATCTTTTTTTTCAAAATTTATTTTTGTGGCAATTGAATGAGATATATTTGAGTATTTTGTCGTGACATGCAAAAATCCCAATAAAAATAAACTCTTAAATTACCTATCAATCCAAATCATCCGAATAAATGTTTTTTTCCTAAAACGTTTTGATTAGAATTGATTGGTTAAAGTATTGAAAAAAAATAATAAAACTTAGTTTATAATACTATAATATTATTTAATAGTCATTCAAAATTTAATAAATTTAAATTAGAATAATAAATTGATCAGTTTATTTAAACAAGTTATTATTAACTATGACTTAAATTAAACCACATTTATTCCAAGTAAAAAACTCTTTCAGAAAATCCCAGTATTTGATCACAACGTGCATTGGTCCAAAACATTTCTGACTAATATCGATTAGTGAGTATATAAATATTATTTGTTTTTAAAAATCCCAGTAATAATAAAATAAACAAAATAATACGTATACGAATATACGTAAGATGATGACTGTGAATTTGACAAAGCTAGAAAAGTGTCGAATGATAATTTTCTTAAAGCACAAATTTAAATATTAGTTATTTAAATATAGTTATTAACTTAGAGATCGTAGAAATTTAAAATATGTAGATAATATTTAATAACTAATCTATCTAACTATTGGTGGAGTATAATTACAGTGACTGTATTCTACACACAGTTTAATCGAATTAAGAACGTAACAATGATTTAATTTTTAAAAGGTTTTAATCCTTTGCTACGAATGTCGTCCTTGGACGACATCCATGTGACGTGCTCTGTGTACGGATGTCGTCTATGGACGGCATTTTGTGTTTGCCGTTGCTTCAAGATTTATCACTATGAGTTGAACTATTGAGAATTCTAGTCTTATATTGTTATTTCGTAGCAAAAGGGTTAATTTTTAACTTCCCGTAGGGCAAGTTATAGTAATCGCAAAAAAATCAAAAATGAAAATTTTTATATATCTTTACGTTTCAGAGGTTTCTGAACATTTTGGCATACCTTAGAAAAAATGGATGTATGTGTGTGTGTGTGTGTGTGTGTGTGTGTGTGTGTATGTATGTATGTATGTATGTATGTATGTATGTATGTATGTATGTATGTGTGTGTATGTATGTGCGGATACAAATTTTCGTCGACGATTTCGGGAACACGGATCAACCGATTTGATTAATTCAAAAAACATTCGATTTGTATTGATAAGGAGACGTGCTGATTAGTTTTTGGCAAAGGCAGGTCTAGCCGTTCCGAAGATACGGGGCAAAAAGTGCCAGAAACGGTAACTCAGTTTTTAAGAGAACGGAGCGTCCGATTTGAATAATTCAAAAAACATTTCACTTGTATTGACAAGATGAAGAATCTATAAAATTTTCATGAAGGTAGGTCTAGCGGTTTCGGAGATATGGAGGAAAAAGTAAAAAAATGAGCCATTTGGCGGTCAAAAATGATCATTAGACATATGCACATTAAATTATCAGATATTTTATAGAGATTTTAACAATAAGTATACATTTTGTTAACATTACTATGGGTTCCGTACCAATGCTTATGCGTTAGACATTGACGCGGGGCTTACGCGCTTTATATTTTGTCCCTATGCAGTTAAAGCAGTAAGATTGCTTTGAAAAGAAAGTTCAGATCTTCCACAATATGTCAAAATAAAGAAAAAACTAGCTGTAAGTGGAATTCTGTCTTAAGGCAATTAGGGCATCGTGCCTTAAGGCAAATTGCTGGAACTTCCCGTACCAAAAATTTTTATTTTTTTTAAAAACGATTAACATTTTTGAAAAAATAAGATTTTTGAGAAACTATAAATTGGACAAAAAATTAGTTTTTTTTGAAAAAAAAAATTTAAAAAAAAAAATTTTTTTTTTTTTAAAAAAAATTTTTTTTGAAAAAAATTTTTTTTTCTTTATTTCGACATATTGTAGAAGATCTGAACTTTTTTTTCAAAGCAATCGTACTGCTTTAACTACATAGGACAAAATATAAAGCGCGTAAGCGCCGCGTCGCTGTCTAACGCATAAGCATTGGTACGGAACCCATAGGAATGTTAACAAAATGTATACTTATTGTTAAAATCTCTATAAAATATCTGATAATTTGATGTGCATATGTCTAATGATCATTTTTGACCGCCAAATGGCTCATTTTTTACTTTTTTCTCTATATCTCCGAAACCGCTGGACCTACCTTTATGAAAGTTGTATCGATTCTTCATCTTGTCAATACAAATAAAATGTTTTTTGAATTATTCAAATCGGACGCTCCGTTCTCTTAAAAACTGAGTTACCGTTTTCGGAACTTTTTGCCCCGTATCTTCGGAACGGCTTGACCTGCCTTTGCCAAAAACTAATCAGCACGTCTCCTTATCAATACGGATCGAATGTTTTTTGAATTATTCAAATCGGTTGATCCGTGTTCCCGAAATCGTCGACGAAAATTTGTATCCGCACATACATACACACACATACATACATACACACACACATACACACACACATACACACACACACACACACACACACACACACACACACATCCATTTTTTCTAAGGTATGCCAAAATGTTCAGAAACCTCTGAAACGTAAAGATATATAAAAATTTTCATTTTCGATTTTTTTGCGATTACTATAACTTACCCTACGGGAAGTTAAAAATTCTTTTCAAAAAAAAAAAAATAATAAAAAAAAAAATATTTTTTTTAAAAAATTTTTTTTTCAAAAAAAGTAATTTTTTGTCCAATTTATAGTTTCTCAAAAATCTTATTTTTTCAAAATAATTTTTTTTCAAAAATGTTGATCGTTTTTAAAAAATTAATAATTTTTGGTACGGGAAGTTCCAGCAATTTGCCTTAAGGCACGATGCCCTAATTGCCTTAAGACAGAATTCCACTTACAGCTAGTTGTTATTTTTTATCAATTTTTGTTCCTTTTAAAGTAACAAGGATTGCTTCCTGGGACACTTTCTTGAAAGTCATGAATGCTATTTTATATCTTTTTCTGCAAGAACAAAAAGAAGCACAAAAAAGTTTAGGTTTTGTACAAATACCTTTTTTTTAAATGATAGTCAATTTTACTTTTTACTGCAACCAATAAAACGTGGAAATTGAACCTTAAAAAAAATATAAAATTATGTATGAAATATATATGAAAAAAAAAACAAATTTATGAATTTATTCACTGCTTAAAAATTAAAAAATATTTGTATTCTTTAGTTCACATAAACTTGTATACGATTATTTGGTACTTGAATTATTTTCCTAGAGTAATATGCTTCAATAAAACAAAGCTTTACAATAATGTATCAGTTAGCAATTATAGATTTACAATGTGAGTGTTAAAATTCTTTTGTTGCTGCTTTATTGCATAATAGCAAGAATTCTTAATCTAAGAGTATAATGCAATAATCCTACCTCATTCTCTATGTTAACATTATTTGTATTCATTAGATACAGCCTTCTATATGCTAAACGATGCACGAAGGTTACAACTTCATTACAATCTTAAAATGCACTTAAACATACTAATTTAAAATGTAATCTTCTTGAAATTTCAATTGAAAAGACTCTCCTTAGCAATATAAAAACTCTCCGCTCCGAACGAGAATTTCAAATAAAAACAAGGACTTTTTTCAAAATCAGACGTTTTGGAACTATATACGCTTCATCTACAAAATATACAAATTTATTTCTTTTTATGTCTTAATATTTTCAAATTGTTTTTGTATTTGAGCCAAATACATTTGATTGTATTAAAAATTTCAATGAATTGTGTTTTGTGATTTTCAATCAACTTTGAAAATTTTATTTTTTTTTATTCAAAATAAATTACAAGCTGTCTGTAGAGACATTGAGTTAATGAAATAAAATTGAGCTTTGAAAACAAAGAATTTTTGTTTCTGAATTTTATGTTATAATTATTATAATATTGTTTAAACTCAGGTTATTTTCTCATGAATATTTTAAAAATCTGAAGATGGATTGCATCCAGTTTAAAAACTTAAACATCTTTTCAAACATTTTATTGGGATATTTTGTTCAGTGCACAACATGAAATAATAAAAAAATGAAGACTACAACTACATATATTCATATGTATATAAAAAACTATAGCTAGTATATAAAACTATGAATATATTACAATATAGATTTTCATTCATATTGGTGATAAACAATCTTCAAACAAAAATTTTGTGGAAACGTTTTTAGAGAAGGCAAAATATTTAAAAAAAAATATTTCCTAATTTTATCATACACGGCCTGAATATCCATTGTTCAATGAAACTATCTGCTATCAAATCATTGCGTTAAGAAAATTGCTCCCTTGATATTTTTTTGTAAATGTATATTATGTCGGAAAATGAAAACAGACAACAATTATTTAACTAGTAGTGCATGGCATCGTGCCATTGCGTGTTAAATTGCTGAAACTTTCCGTACCAAATTGCTGGGCAAATTGTTACCAAATTGTTGGGCAAATTGCAGACAAATTACTGAAACTTCCCGTATCAAAATTAAATTAATTGAAATTTTAAAAAAAAACTTTTCTTCATTTTGGAACTTTTTGAAAATTTTGAACTGTTTTATAGAAGAAATATCGAAGCGCTTAAGCGCCACGTCGCAGTTTAACGAATAAACATTGGAACGGAGGCCATAGAAACTAAAAAAAAGCATTCTTATAATTAAAATCTCCACAAAATATCTGAGAAGTTGATGTGCCTATATATATGTCTAATGATAATTTTTGACCGCCAATAGCATTTTTTCACTTTTTCTACTCGATCTCCGAAACCGCTAGACCTGCTTTCCTAAAAATGTAATAAGTTCTTCATTTTGTTAATACAAGTGAAATGTTTTTTGAATTATTAAATTCGGACGCTTCGTTCTCTCAAAAACTGAGTTACCATTTTTGGCATTTTTGTCAAAATTTTGGACCTGCCTCAGCCATAAACTAACAGCACATCTTCTTATCAATAGGAATCGAATGTTTTTAAATCATTCAAAAATTGCTTGAACGGTGTTCCCTAAATTGTCGACGAAAATTTGTATCCAAACACACACACACATGCACACATACATCAATTTTTTCTAAGATATGCCCAAGTGTTCAGAAACATTTGAAACATAAAGATATATAATAATTTTTATTTTTGTTTCTTGCGATTACAATAACTTACCCTACGGGAGGTCAAAACTAAATATCGAAACTAAGTTGATTTCAACGGATAATAGTACGGCGCCAATATTATCGGTAGCACTTTAAATGCTATACTTGACTTGGAGCCGTTACTTCAAATGTTATGCACGACCTATCACGTAGAATATATTAAACGGATGTCACATCACAGAAAAAATTGCCATCAATAGTTTCACTTAACAATCATTTGCTATATGGCGTAAGTAAGTGGTTAAAGCAATGGGATTTGAATCAGGAGTCCTCGATTCGATACTCCCTTCGAGCAGCATATTGTCAAGCAATCGTTTATTTAAGTGACAAGTTTCTATTTGGAAATGTAGATAGCAATATGCTTCCAAATAGAAATAGCTTTTATCGTGTATCCATCCTGATAGTAGAGTAAAACATTCATTAAATTATGTTTCTAAAAAAATTTTAGACTCCATACGTTCAGAGTCCGAGTTTGACTTTTCTCGATGGAACAAACACATCAAAATTAGGTTTAAAAACCAGACACACTGAATGAGTAAGTTATGTTTGTAGAAAATAATTATAACAGATTGGTATTATAAAAATAACTTTATTTTTATTTTAATATTTCAAGGCAGAACTGCAAAAACTACTACTTTTTAATTAAATTTTTTGTGAGTTGAATAAGGTCACGTCTCTGTTTTTCAGACATCATTTGTAATTTTTATATTTTTATTCTTTTAAGCGTCATTCATTTGTGAGAGTCTTTTTTTATTAGTTTTCGTCGATTTTAATTCATTTACATTGCTTGTTCGCGAAACTTTAAACGTGTTTTTCCCAAAACGATTTACACGATTCCACGATACGATGCCACAATTTTGGGTGTTCCATGGCGTAACGGTTAGCGCCCTTCCTTGTAAGGACAGGGTCGTGAGTTTAAGCCCCCGCTCTGGTAAACCTGATATCGTGCAGTAGCGATGTCCATTTTTACTTGAAAATATAGATCAAATTTATGTTGAAATTGATTTCATAAAATAGGCCATTTCGGGCACAGCATAGAAAATCCCTCACACTTTTTTTGCCCTGAACCGAGTTGAAGTTCATTTCAGTTCAAGGGCAGTACTACCCATTATTTTATTTTTGACCCTAATTTCTCAACTTCTACTGGACCGATTTACTTCAAATTTTTACAGAGGCTTTCTTTTATAACTTTTCTTTAGTATGAACCCATCCTCCCATCCTTAATTTCCAAAATTTACTATTTTGAAAAAACAAGAATGTAAAAAAATGTGTAATTTTTTTCAGACTGTGTCATTTTGTAAAAAAAATATGTTTATCTGTTTGTAGTTTCTAGAATTATATATTTATATATATATATATATATATAATAATATACGATATATATATATATATATATATCATTTATTTTATTATATATATATATATATATATATATATCAATTTATTTTAGAAGCTAAAATCTTGAGTATGTTCAGGTACCAATGCTTTGAGACCGCCCCCCCACTTCATCGCCTTTTAGAATTAAAAATTTTTGACTATTTTTATTTTTTTTAAACATAAAAAAATATAGTAACTAGTGGTGCATGGCATTGTGCCTTAAAGCAAATTGCTGAAAATTCTCGTACTGCAATAAAATATTTGAAGAATATTAAATGTTTTCAAATATATTATTTTAAATACCGTAGCTTTCATTATTCGTATTTTATAGACAAAATATAAAAGCTTATAAATGGGACAATAATGTTCATATGAGTTAACATGAAAAGTAAAGAAACAAAACTTAATGATCCCCTTTGAAGGGGATGAAGAATATTATCTCAATAATTATATAATCTGAATTGCAAAGTCAAAATTACTTATTTCAAGTACTTTAGCTAGAATTAAAATTAAAATCCGAATTATTTTCTATATTTAACGACAAAAATGTTTTTTAAATTAATTTTTTTTTTTTAATTTTCAAATAAAAAAAATTTTTTTTGCTTTACCCAAAAACAATCGTTTCGTCAACACAAGCAGAAAGTTTGTTGAATTATTCAAATGGATTCTTTGTTCTCACAAAAACTGCCACTTTTTACACATTTAGCTACGTATCTTCGAAACGGCTGGACCTGTCTCTTCCAAACACTAATTAGCACACTAGGAATCGATTGCTCTTTACAAATTGGATCGTTTGAGCGGTACTCTCGAAAACGTCGACAAAAAAATTGTATCCACACGTATATACATACATACATACAAGGCTTGCCAAATGTTCACAAACTCCTGAAACGTTCAAAAATTTTCATTTTTGGTTTTGGGCCTATACTATAACTTACCCTACAAAAAGTTAAAAATATTGGTGCCTTTTTTACGCCCTTTCAAAAATCGCATAAAATTCATATCTCTAGACACTGAGTGGATAAAAATTAGAAAAAGTATAATACGTAATGGTGTAATTATATAAAAACAATAAATTTTACTTGTAAAAGATTGTAAATATTGTAAACCCCCTATACATTTATTTTACTTAGAGACACAACTGCAGGTTTTTTAGACCACACTTGGCACTCTCCAAAAAATTCTTATCGTATATCATATAATAATAGGCCAACCTGTCGGGTAATTCCCTTTTCGAGTTGGTTCCTCCACCTGTCCTCAATAACAAAAGTTGCGATAGTCACGTATGGTAAGCCAAACACTTGATATTGCAAACCAAATGCCCATCAAGTGATCACAACTCACAAGATCATTGATAAAATTACGCGGGCAAGTGGCGCGGGACCAGTAAGAACCGGCTGAAATTAAAAAGTGTTCATTAAAAATTCATATAATACTTTCAAAGCAAACATTATTGTTTCGAGTGCATCACACACTCGAAGAGATAATACGATAATACGAATATCTCGATTAACGTTTTGCGCTAAAAACGCATTTTGATATAAGTCAATGCATCGCTTGTGTCTAACTTATTCGCCGGATATTCTGGTGCATTCAAGTGATCAAAAGTGAATCCGTTGAAATTTGAATAAAAATGAGTGGAAAAGTATTTAGTGATATTTTTAACAAAATTCTGCTGTGTACTTTTATTTTATTCGGCAGTTTATGTCTTGTTTCGACTAGTAATTCAACAGAAGGTAAGTTGAATTAATTAACCAATAAATATGAAATCTATTGAAACTTGCAAAATGACTTTATATTCTTTTATATTATAATATTAATTTTGATAATTTGAAATGAGTAGTGAATCTAACTTCAGCTCGTTACAATAAATATAAATCAAGATCATTTTACATTAAATAAGATAGTAAAAATCATGAATAATTAATGAAATTTAAAATAATACTATCATGTTAATATTATCATTATTCAAAAATAATAATTTTAATTAATTTTTCAAAATATTTATCTTCTCTGTTAAGTTGAACTGCAGTGTGTTTTTTGTAGAAATTTTGTACTAATATTTTTTATAATATCTGAATCATAAATTGAATTAAAGTATCAAGGTAATATGAAAATTTATTGAACATTGCAAAATGACACAAAAATTGACTTTAGAT
>NW_020538661.1:0-66142 GCF_003426905.1 Ctenocephalides felis
AAAGACAAGAACAATCAGATATATAATCGATACCATTAAATTACAATAAGACATTCAGTTCACACATGAAACACAAATCGACAACAAATTAAACTTTTTAGACGTGACTGTACACAAAATTGACAACATTATTTGCACAATTGGTACAGAAAAACTACATGGTCCGGGAGATACCTTCATTACGCGTCATATTGTCCCAAAAATTATAAAGTCAATACAATCATTTCTTTGATAGACCACGCAATCATGTTGTCTCACTCTTCTTTTCATACCCAAAACACAACATTAGTAACTAAAACTTTATTAGAAAACGGATATCCCCTCACCCTCATCAATTCCATTACCAATAAAAGACTTTCCTATCATAAAAGTAACAATTATCAATCCATCTCCAAGTTATTCCAAGACAACAATATTAAACCAACTTTTCACAGCATGCCTTACATTGAAGGCTTATTTGATTATTTTGCCAAATTACTCAAAGAAGAAAATATTTTCATTTCAGGAACAGCTCTATATTCTTTTAAAGAAATGTTTTCAAAAATTAAATCCACCACCCCTCCTAAATTCAATACTAACATAGTTTATTCCATCCCTTGCAAAAATTGTCAAAAACAATACATTGGCCAAACATCACAGTACATTCATAAGAGAATGAGACAACATGAATTAAGCGTCACTCATCATAAAAGCCGAAATTTCCAAAGTACTCTTGTTCAGCATTCCATCGAAAACTCACATAATTTCACCTTTGAACCCAATATTTTATATAGAGAGGATTGTACTTTTAAAAGACTTTTTTCTGAAAGCAGTTTAATCTTTTTGAATTCGTCAAAAGTGTTAATAAAAGATCAGATCACAATATCATTCATGACTCATATTTAAATTTTTTAAACCTGATTAAAAATAATTAATCCTAATAGTTTTTGAATATGTGTATATATATACATGTATATATGTTATAATATATGTACATCCATATATATGCTTATATGTATGTTTTTGGGTATACACTATACACATACACTTGCATATGTGTTCATCTGTATAATTGTGGATACATTAATATATAGATATGTGCATATGTATGTATGAGTATGTAGGTGTGCATATACATGTTCATGTATGTATGTATATATATATATATATATATATACATAATATTTCTCAACATTTACTAAAGCAATATTTTTCCTTTTTTCGTAAATTACCAAACAAGAGCCATAAAAAATCATTTTTGCCAAGAGTTCCGTGCTTTGTCCTTTACATCTGGCAGACAGAAATCCATATCAGTGTGTTTAAGTCTTGTGTAGTCGTAACATCTACAAATATCTTCCAAAAAAATCGAGTGTTTTTAACAAAAAAATATTAGTGATATGGATATATAAATTATTACAGGTAAATAATTTTTGCTTCTCAATTTTATATAAAACCTTTTTTAGTTAAGTCTTATTACTATCTATCCGGTACATAATCCATTCCTTTATAACAAAATTTTTTTCTAATTAATCTGTATTGACCATTGTTAATTAATGTAATCAGTATTTTAAAAAACATTGTATTTGACAGAATAAACCTGATGATGGAACGTACCTAGTTCCGAAACGTCGTATTAAACATCTTCAAAAAACAAATTGTTTTTTATTATTGGATTTACTGTTCGGAAAAGAAACAATCAATATATATATATATATATATATATATTTGTTTCTTTTCCGAACAATAAATCCAATAATAAAAAACAATTTGTTTTTTGCAGATGTTTAATAACGACGTTTCGGAACTAGATACGTTCCATCATCAGGTTTATTCTGTAATAATTTATATATCCATATCACTAATATTTTTTGTTAAAAACACTCGATTTTTTCCAAGGATATTTGTAAATGTTGCGACTACACAAGACTTTAACACACTTCAGTTTTCAAATTATTTCTAAATATAAAAAAAAAATATTTTATTTTTCAAAAAAGTCATTTTTTTTCAAAATTCACAAAATTCTTGATTTTTTTAAAGTTTTAAAAAATATTGAATATTTTTTGAAAAATTTAATTTTTGGTACAGGTATTTTCAGCAATTTGCCTTAAGCTACGATGCCATATACCACTAGTTTCGTTTATTCGCTTTAAAAACAGTCATACGCGACCTTCCCACACTAGAAAAATGACATAGCTGACGGGTGTTGCTCAAGAAGTAAGGTAATTGGGGGTTGACACTATAGTTTTATACTTCAAAAGATTCATTGAACTTATACTATCTGAACACAAACTAACAATTTCTTATTTTTTACTTATATTACATGTTTAATGATGTATAAAATATTTAAGAACTGTACAATAACAATTTTCAGCTCCATGCAAATGGCTGACGGCTTTTTTAGCTTTAATTTGACTTTCATGATCTCCTCTTAGTTATCATGACCAACAAACAGGCTAATATTAAATATATAATAATGCATAATGCAAATATGCATTGATGGAATCCATAGCACGAATGCATATGGATATCACTTGCATACTCTTTTAGTAATTGATCAGTCAGCGGCAGGTAATCTAGTGGCATTTTGCTTCAGTAACCGCCAAGACAAAGCAGTAATTAAAATATTTTTTGAATTTATGAAAGAGAAGATGGGAAACATGGCCGCAGCAACATTTATGTCTGATAATGCACCAGCTTATTATAATGCTTAGTCATCAGCCATGACACCAACCGATAATCACTTACTCTGTTCATGGCACGTGTCCCAAAGTCGGAAGAGGGCAGTGAATGCAAAGACTAGACACAGTCAAAAACAGGTAACTGTAATTAACTGCTTGTTGGAAATTAGAGCAATTTTGGATGAAAATCAATTTTGGTGAGAAATGAACTCCTATGTTAAAAGCCTTGAGCAGGATGTGGATACAAAATCATTTGCTCTATATTTTACAATAAAATACAAAAACAGACCAACAACTTTGGCATATTTTTTTAGGAAAGGCTTGGGCATTAATACAAATATGTACCTTGAAAGTTATAATGGATTATGAAGCATATTTATGGAACAAAAATGCACCAAGCAATTGGACGCTGTTTTGAAGGTTGAAAAGGACGCATACTTCAAAAGAAATGAAAGACTACATATTAATAATATATCAGATAGACTCATCTAGTGATGTGATTGACCATAGAGAATAGAAGGTTCAATCAACAGAGAATAAGAATGTGCAATGAGAGGTTAAGCTACAACATGCATAAGATGCGAAAACTGCAAGTTGTGTTTTGCATATATGTGGATTATTTTGTAAGATCTAATATAAGTAAACATATCGAAGCATGTGCAAGACTGTTTCCTAGAGACACATGATTTAACAGTTCCATTTTGGAAATGAATAAGCTTAAGAAAACAGAGGAATTAAGAAAAACTATTGATAAAACAGGTTTAGAGCAGCACAACAGTGCTGTCGATAGAGATGGTTCATGGGCCACCCAAACTAAGACCAGCTTGCAATATATTTCAAATAAAATTGATGACTCAGAATTGCTGATATCTCTCTCCCTCTCTTAATATTAATATGTAACAAACAACAAAAATAGCATGTGTAATAGTGTTCACAGATTAAGGGTGTATTAACTAGTAAATCTTGGGCTTAAGTATTATTATAAGCAGTTAATGATTTGCCCAGATATAACGTACCAAAAGTGTTAATAAACAAGTAAATATAAGAGCATTTACTAATAGGACATTACATGAATTGTCGTGTTTTTTTGTTTTATAGATGTATCACTTTGGAAGGCTCTGCTTTAAAGCCTAATATATATTGTTATTTTCTTTTATCTTTCAGAATTCGATATATTTCGATTACTTGATTTCATTTTTCAAAATTTTATTTATACATATTTTTTGTTTTTAGAACAAAATATTCAGGTTTGTCAAATTTTACATAAAATAATTTTTAGTATGTTTAATAACTTGCAAAACTGGTTTGGTATGTATAATTTTAATTCTGTTTTATTTTATTTTGTTACTATGTTTTATTACTCTGTTTGTTTTTTAGCTGAATGATGAGCTAGCAGAATAGCTCGAAACAATATCAAGATATATATATATATATATATATATATATATATATATAAATTAAATTGTTAAAAAATTTAGGGAGGGTGCAATATTTTTTTCTATCGAAAAGGGGACGCAAGAAAGAAAAGATTGGAAACCACTGCACTAACTGCTAAAGTCAGAATTAAAAAGGCAACATTTATTAGCGACTATTCCTAAACAAAAATATCTTTGTCAACTTGATTGAGCCACCGTTAATAGATTACAGATCAAACGGCTAGAACTCCATTCAGTTGCAAAATTTATATATGACACATAAGTTTACTAAGGTTTATCATTTTAGTTGATACTGATGATGATACTGAAATTTTTCCTACTGTAGGCAAAATTTTCTATAGAATACAACATATTTATTGTTGTATCAAGTGATCAAGATTAACTTAATTGAAAGGAGCAACATGCGGCAACTTACCTTAGACGATCTAATATTCAAGTACCTCATAAATATATATATATACCTCATAAAGCTATAAAATATAGTACGATTTTGTTCAGAAACTGTCACATAATCCTTGTGGAATAGTATTTCTTCACCGACATCTGAAATTATAAAATAATATAATTTAAAATAAAAATTTAAATTAAAATATATTTTAATTCGTAAAAAAATGAAAGAAAACATGAAATGGCCACAGAAAAAATTGTTAAATTATGACAGGCGTGTGCAAGTCATAACCTTTTTCTTAAATCAAAACAATATCGATAAAAAACAAAGTACGTTCTCACCAAGTAATCTAATAAATAATACAAACATTAAGTTTAAAAATACATTAATAGCATATTTCAAAATGATAGAAAAGACACGAACGTTAACGAATGTTTAGCAATAAGATCAATGCGAATACGGAATAGAATGCTGTCAAAAGTTCCTTGATATAAATTAATAAGGAAAATAACCAATTCAATAAAATACTAACCAAAATAAATAATTTAATCATTAATCACCCGCTAAAGCACTGAATTTAACATCAAAAAACTTGTTGAAACTAATATGAAGCGCCTGCCATTAACGACACACATAGAATATTACAAACAAATGCTATTAATCGTAGAGGGATGTAAGAGTGCGAACACACCTGTACGTAGCGTGAGATGCGACGTCCGTTACGATGACACGTTAACGCCTTTACGTTAAGAGAAAGACAAAATAGTTATAAATCCATAGATAAACAAGTATAATAGATCGCTATGTCTGGCGGTTTGACGTTACCTCGATTGGAATACAAATTTTTAAAAATAGATGGCAACACATGTATAATATTTAAATTACCCCTGGTTTTACTTCTTAATTTGTACGTATCGTATACAGCCCCAAAAACCTGAATAATTTTTAATATTGGAAATAAGAACAAATCATACGAAATACAAAATATATATTTTCAAAGATATTACATATGTTTAAAGAACAATTAAAATTATGTTTATATTAACAATTATAATTACAGTTATGGAATGTTTGAAAATATAATAATTATTATACATAATTATAAAAGTATTATAATTTCACAATTATGCTTAAATAATATTTCAAAAACTAAATATCTAAGTGAAGAAAATCACAGAAGTATTTAACTAAACTAAGCACAAATAACTGACTAATATTAATTACTTAATGACTAATATTAATATATTAAAATCTTAAAAACTAAGAAGAAACTACAAGCACAGGAGCACGCAATGAAATTACAAATTTAAAAGGAATGACAAATAATACAAAAATTTAAAGGGTTAAGAAAAAAACAAATAATTTGTTAAAAAGTACAAATACTTCACAAACAAAAAAGTCCTAAAAACATAAAATATATATATTGATATCAAAATTGAGAGAAATTCAAATTCCTAGGATTAAAACTCATTTACGAGACATTGTTCTTTATTAATTCTGCATGTAATAGTTATTTCGCTATCTAATGAATTAATAGTAAAGTTGCATTTAACAAAACCTTTGAATAGTTACTGTACGAGTGTTTTATAACATTACATTTAGCCATGTTCCATCATGAAAACATTATCATTGAAATTGCCATAAAAGATCAAAAAAGTGTTTACAATGAACAGAATAATGTTTTATGCACATACAATTGTTTATGAATCAAAAGATAAAAGCAATATTTTTGATTCCCAAGGTCGGTAACAAATATATCTTGAATTTAAACATTATATTGGGATGTTACACAAGTTTTATTTGAAGAATATTATAACACTAATCTTCAATCAAAATACATTAAAATATTATGTATGGTATAGACTCTCTTTATAAGTGTTTACATTTGCTAATGTAATAGATAATCTTACTAAATATAACAATGAACTTACGTTGATGAACATTTAAACCAATACTAGTTTACTTTATAAGTGTTTACATTTGCTAATGTAATAGATAATCTTATTAAATATAACAATGAACTTACGTTGATGAACATTTAAACCATACTAGCTGAATAACTGTTTTGCAACTTCAACAATATGAGATTCAATCCAATCATATAACAATTCCGAAGATAATGGTATTTCATCAAACATCAAAACACAGTATCTGCTACTAATACTTTTTAAAATAAATAGCTGAACCTAATGTTTTAAATAGACACTCATAAATACCGCTATACACTTGTATCTCTGAATGCAACTTTCTCAATGTTTGAGGACATCGCAAAATAAATATTTGTCTCCAAAAATAGTAGACCTTTGGAGACTTTTTGTACGACTTATTCCTTAAATTATTGCATTGTTTATGAATCCTTCTTGTCATTACATATTGCATTCCTTGGTTGTCAAAAGTACTCCTGCGCTTTGTTCGTGCATTTTGCAGCAATTTGCAGGTACCCCCAAGACACCTATTCAATATAATAACATGTTGACATATTTTGATTATATATAATTATTGCTGCAATTATTATTAAAAAATACCTTTGCGGAAACTTGTATTGGAATAGCTAAATATTTTAACCCGCACTTGACACTTTTTTGGGTACTATAAAAACACTTTGCCATATTAAATTTCACAAATGTTCACTTAAACAAAATTAATTAATTAGAAACAACACGAGTTCAAAAAGTTAGGTTATTCGTACAGCCATACAGCGATCAAATACTTGACAGCCACTTGCATGAACCACGAACAATTTGTAGTTGAAATTGAGTGCACATGAGCCATCTGTTTTTAAAAATTGAAACTACTCAGGACCAAAACAGTGCAACGCGCATTTGTTCGAAGATAACTCCCCATGTATAAATCCTCTACCCCCTCTACCTTTTCAAAATTGGTTGACCACTTTACACGATTCTAAATATATTTGAGATGAAATGAATTGCTTAAAAACAAAGAATATCAAATTTTACACGGGATGATTATTGGTTAATAATAGCTATAAATGACATCAAATGATGTAAAAAGCTAGTGGAAGTATGGCACCGTGCCTTAAGGCAAATTGCAGGAACTTCCCGTACCGTAACGTAATGTTCGAGGAATATTAAATGTTATCAAATAGATTATTATAAATACTGTAACATTGTTTAATATTTATAAGAATTATATAAACTAAATCACAAAGTCAGAAACATTTATTTAAAGTATATACGTGAGATTTAAAACTTCACCCAGAATTAAAATTGAAATCTAAATTATCCAAAAGCATTTGTTTTGTCAACACAAGCAGAAAGTTTTTTGCATTATTCAATTCGGATGCTTATTTCTCTCAAAAACTGCAATTTTTTTACTTTTGCCAAAACTAATAACCACTACTCCCAATCATTACTAATTGAATATTTTCAGATCATTCAAATCGGATGCTCTGTTTTCTCAAAAACTCGATTTCTATTTTCTGCACTCTTTGCACTTTGCTTCCGTAACGGCAGGACCTGCATTTGCCAAAAAACTAATCAGCACATCTCCCTATCAATAGGAATCGAATGTTTTTTGAACCATTCAAATCGGTTGCTCCGTGCGCCACACAAAACACACACACACACATCCATTTTTTCTGAGGTATGCCAAAATGTCCAGAAACCTTCTAAACGTGGAGAATTGCAAAAATTTTCATTTTTGATTTTCGGCCCATTACTATAACTACCCTTAAGAAGTATTCAGTTAAAAATAAAAAAAAAATATTTTGTTTAAATTTTGAAAGAAGTAGATTTTTGGAAATTTTAAAATGTTTAAAAAAATTGACTTTTAAAAATTTATTCTTATTTTTCTAACTTAGGAAATTTTGAACTTTTGTTAGCGCTGCGTAAGCGACGCGTTGCAGTCTAGTGGCTAAACGTTGGTACTACCCATAGAAGCATAGATAAGTAAACATAAATAGATCGCTATCTCAGGCCATTTGACATTACCTCCATTTTAATATTTTTAGCAATCTGAAGGGGGCAGCACTTGTTCAGTATATAAGTCAACCGCTGGTATTATTCCTAGATATGGTTTGCATACGTAATTCAAAATAAGAAAACCTAAATAATTTCTTATATTGGAAATGAGAAAAAACATACGAAGTGCAAAACATATTTTCAAATATATCACAAACATTTTTACATAACAATTAAAATTTTTATAAAATTAATAATCAATATATACATAATAATAGGTATTATAATTTTACAATTATAAGTAACTAAAAATAGTATTCACAATGGTATGATAAATTTACAAGGAACGATCAATATGAATTACTGAATGATCAATAATATATAACAACTAGACAGAGATTGTGTAGAAGCATTTACAATGAAATGTTAAACTTAAAAGGAACGATCAATATGAATTACTTAATGATCAATAATATATAACAACTAGACAGAGATTGTGTAGAAGCATTTACAATAAAATGTTAAACTTAAAAGGAACGATCAATATGAATTACTTAATGATCAATGATATATAACAACTAGGCAGAGATTGTGTAGAAGCATTTACAATAAAATGTTAAACTTAAAAGGACCGATCAATATGAATTACTTTATGATCAATGATATATAACAACTAGACATAGATTGTGTAGAAGTATTTACAATAAAATGTTAAACTTAAAATGAACGATCAATATGAATTACTTAATGATCAATAATATATAACAGCTACACAGAAATTGTGTAGAAGCATTTACAATAAAATGTTAAACCTAAAAGGAACGATCAATATGAATTACTTAATGATCAATAATATATAACAGAAATATTGTAAAAGTTTTAATAAGTATAATGAATTTACACGAACTGACTAATATTAATTTCTTAATGACTAATAATAATATATTAAAAAGAGAAGAGTAAAGTATAGAGTCTAAGTATGTAGTATATAGAGTATATACTATAGATAATGGAATAGTATAATTAGAAGAAATGACAAATAATGAACAAATTTAAAAAGTTAAATCATACAGACATAAAATATATATTGATATCAAAATTGATAGAAAACTAAATTCCAAGAATTAAAATTCATTTATGAATCATTCTTCTTTAACATTAACTTTGCATTTGATAGTTATTTTGCTTTCCCATCAATCATTAATAAAGCTGCATTCTACAAAATCTTGAATTTCTTATGATTCGATTGTGTCAATAGAACAGTGCAGCTGTCCTTTCGGCTAGAATGTTAAGAATATTTCTGAAAATTTTATACTCTGTTGCAATTTATACCTTAAATTGTTGCATTGTTTGTCTATACTTTTTAACTCCCTCAACATATAATGGTAGTGTCATACATTTTACATGCCCTCGGCATCAAGACACTCCTATTCTTAGTCACTAGATTCTGCTGCAATTTATATTCCCAAGAACATCTAATAAACATAACATGTTGTAATATTACATCAAGTCGTAATAGCAAATGGTATTAAAATATTCAAAATTATTATTACCCTTTCCACTGGAGTTGCAGAGTATTCTCCTGGTCATATATCAGATTGTCTTTCTCTTCTTATATCACTGTGAACTATAGACATGAGAACTATTCCGTGAAATATAATAGGACATTTCTAATTTGTTCACTTCATAAAGCCGGAAAGAAATGCATTTTTATATTATTTTTGAAGTTACCACAAGTTGGTGCGTTACATTTTGCCATATTAAATTTCATATAAATGCTTACTTGAATACAATTAATTACAGAAACAACATGCGAACCACAAACTTTGATACAAAATAGCGATAAAACCTTTGTATTTTTGAAGTTTTTCGTATTTTGAAACTAGTAGCGACATCTTTTTTTCGCTAAAAATAGTAGTCCTTTCCAAAACAGGGTAATGTACATTTGTTCGGAGATAAGCCCATGCATAGAAGTGTAAACAAAATTTGTTCCATAATATATAAAAAAAAATCATTTTTTAATTGTTTTGCGATTGAACCATTCAAGAGAGAGAAACGACTATAATAATTTTTTATAAATAATTTATACTTGTTTATCTATAACTATAATATAGTATATAATATAGACTCTATATAAATATATTATTTATATACTAATATTGTCTAAGGACTTCACACCAGCGGCATACCTAGAACTTTTGCCGCCCGGGGCGATCTCCAGATTGCCGCCCTTTCTATTACAAATAGTGGTTTTTATAAATTAATATAAATAAACTAGTGGTGCATGGCATCTTGCATTGAGGCAAATTGCTGGAACTTCCCGTACCAAAACATAATTTAAAAAAAAAAAAACATTAAAAATTTTTCGAAAACTTTGAAAAAAAAAATGTTTATTTTGAAAATGTTGGGAAAAATTGACTTTTTGAAAAATCTGTATATTTTGAAATTTTTTGAAAATTTGTAATTTTTTTTTCAAATCAATCGCGCTGCGTAGCTGTTTTGGAGACGAAATATCGAAACGCGTTGCAGTCTAACGGATAGACATTGATACGGAACCCATAGAAATGGAAATTAAATTTATTCTTATTATTAAAATCTCTAGAAAATATCAGATAATTTGACGTGCATATCTAAAATATCTAATGATCATTTTGGACCGCCAAATGTCGTTTTTTTACTTTTTTTTATTGAATCTCTGTAACCGCTAGACCTGTCTTCCCAAAAACAGTTCTTTGTTTAGTCAATACAATGAATTGAATTGAATTATTTTAATCGGACGCTTCGTTTTCTCAAAAACTTTTGGCTTTTTTGTCCAGTATCTTTGAAACGGCTGGATCTGTACGAATCGAATGTTTTGTTCAAATCGGTCGATGCGTGTTCCTACAATTATCGACGGAAGTTTGTATCTAAACACATCCATTTTTTCTAAGGTATGCCAAAATTCAGAAACCCTATAGTCTATAACTTACGCTACGGAAAATTAATAAATTATTAAGTTATTTAATCAAAATTATTTAATTAATACTCAGAGTAATCTTATTTAGACATATTTATATGCACTCGTTAACATATTTATACTAGTGAGGCAAGGAATGAAAATAATTAATAATTGTTTTGAATAATTTCAAATAGTTTATTACATACTGTAAATTTATGAGTGCTTTTTAAATTGGGCGACGAGCGTATTTTATGAACAACTTATGTGCACGTTTACAAGAGTCCATTTTTTTTAAATTTGATATTTTTGATAATTTAGAATTTTTTTAGAAGTTTGAAATTTTTTGGAATCTAAAAAAAAACGTTTTTTCTAAATATTTTGAGAATTTGGAAATTTTTGAAAATATTCGATTTTTTTTAGAAAATATCGAAATATTCTCAAATTTTTGTAAGAAATCTCTTTTTTTAAATTTTTAAAATTTAGTATTTTTTTTGAAAATGATAAAAAATTTCGAAAATTGAACTTTTTTGAAAATTTTCAAAATTATTAAATTTTCTGTAAATGCATTTTTTGCACACTGTCTACTCCAGCAAAATGTTTTTTTTTAATTAATCTAATCGGATGATCCGATTCCGAAACGGCAAAAACGCCTCGCGATCGAGTACGAACCGAAAGATTTTTCAATTTTATAAATCGGTTATTTCATACTGTCAAAAATATCGAGGACATTTGTTTGAACCATATAAATAAACTTCAAAATTAAAAATCAGGGTACGAAACCCAAAAAAATACACAAAATGGGTACACAATATTAAAATATCTGATAATTTGATGTACATATGTCTAATAAACATTTTTGTTTGCCAAATGACACTTTTATTAACTTATTTTTATTGAGAGTCCATAACCGCTAGACCTGCCATCCCAAAAATATAATCAGTTGTTCATTTTGTCAGTACAAGTAAAATGTTTTTTGAATTATTAAAATCGGACGCTCCGCTCTTTTAAAAACTGAGTTACCATTTTGGGCACTTTTCGGAACGGCTAGACCTGCTTTCGCCAAAAAGTAATCAGCACGTCTCCTTATCAATATGAATCGAATGTTTTTTGAATTATTCAAATCGGATGCTTAGTTCACTCAAAAATATATATTTTTTGCACATTTTGCTCGATATCTCCGAAACGATTGGACCTGCATTTGCCAAAAACTAATCAGCACCATTCATCTCCCATTAGAAATCGAATGTTTTTTGAACTATTCGAATCGATGAATCCGTGCGCCCGAATACGTGAACGAAAAAATGCGGACACACAAAACACACACATGCATTTCTGAGGTATGCTAAAATGTTCAGAAACCTTCAAAACGTGAAGAAATGCAAAAAAATTCATTTTCGGTTTTCGGCCCATTACTATAACTTGAAATGAATAAGTTGCTTTTTACAACTATAAGTAAATTAAAAAGTGCCGCCCCAAAATAAGTGCCACCCGGGGCGGACCGACCCCACCGTCCCCCCCCCCTAGGTACGCCTGATCATATAATTAAAAATACTAATTTAAATGAAACTGATAATGAAATGGTGAATAAAACAAATACAAGTTATATGGAGCAACGTGAACAATTGTCCGAAAATAATCAGAATGTTGTTAGTATTCAAGAAAAAGTTCTGATAATTTGTCCAAATAAATATAAAAATTTAAAATATTCCGAAAATGATATCGGGCCATATTCCATTTATGTGGAATCCTTGAACAGTAGTAGTGGTAACTTAAAACAAATGACAATAGAAAGACTAATATTTAAAAAATTTCCTCAATTTACAAATTCAATAATAGACATTAAAGCAATAGGAAGGAATCGCATAAAAATAACGGTTAATGACTACACAATATCCAACTACTTAATTAACAATGATATATTTACTGAAAATAATTTAAAAACTTTTATACCAACACACATGCTAATTAGGAAAGGAGTCATATATGATGTACACTCTGACCTAACAGAGGAAGAAATTATAGCCAATTTATACTCGGAATTACCCATTTTGGAGGTAAAAAGAATTTATAAAAAAATTGATAATGAACACAAAACAATACGGGTTTGCATTGTCACATTCAGAGGATAGAAACTGCCCGAGAAGGTATCAATATTTGCAGTAAAATGCAGGGTAGCTACCTACAACAGAATGGTCCATTGTTTTAAATTGGAGGAAAATAAATTAAGCTACATGGAAGCTAAATATCTATCAAATAATAAATCATATGCCAATGCTGTAGGATTTGAATCTGGAGACAAATCAACATTCCCGGACCTTCCAGCAAAACAAACGGAATACCTCACGGACAAGAATAATTAATAATCCGACAAGAATAATTAATAATCGAACAATAACCGATCAGAAACGAACAAGAAAATATATTGCGACTAAATCAACATCGAAAGATATTACTGTGCGATAATCAAGAAAATATTTCATAAGTAGTGGGGAAATAAGAAGAGACACAATGAACAAATCAAATACTAAAGTACAACAACAAATACCTCGTAAAAAAACTGACATAGATGAGTTTCCATTGGAAAAAATTATTTCAAATATAAAATACAAATTTAGAGAAAAGAAAGGTGATGTTCTACAAATTCTGAAGGATATAGTCCAAAACATAGAAAGTAAAATAAATTTATCTACCAGAAACAACAAATTACATTGAAAATCCTTCAATATAATTGTAGATCATTAGTTGCTAATAAAGAAAGCATTGAATATTTCTTATGGGAAAAGAACATTGCCATAGCCGCTTTTTCTGAAACGTGGTTTAAGCCCGAACTAGAGTACAATTTCAAAGGTTACAAAATATACAGGAAAAACAAAAATAACGGATACGGCGGCACTGCTATATTAGTAAAAAATAATATAGAATGTGAAAAATATGAAATTATAAATCAAAATGAAAATAGTCAAATATGCGCCTTGTTAATAAAAACAGGAATACCTTTTTGTTTAATTTCAGTCTACTGTTCAACCAGAGCTGAGATAGAATTTTTTGAATTGAGAAACATAATAACAAATGTCTCAGAACAAATCCTTCTTGTAGGAGACTTCAATAGTCACCACTTGGCATGGGGAAGCAACATGACAAACAAAGCTGGAAAAGACTATTCATTAAAGACTATGATAGAAGACTATTCATTAATAATTCTAAATGACGGTCAACCGACTACTATGAAAAAAAATCATTGTAATGCTACAAGTATAGATTTATCGTTTTGTTCGAATAATTTCATGGATGCTATCAAATGGGAAATAAGAGCAAAAGCATTGGGTTCTGACCATCTTCCAATCATTATAAACATAGATGTGGAATTCCCAACTTACAAAAATATTATCCCCACAAAAAAGTGAAACATCAAGAAAGCAAATTGGCAAGGATATGCTGAAGATATAACACGATTGTTACTATCACCTATATTCAGAGAAAAGGGGAAGTTCAAATACGAACATGTAATCCGAATTACAGAAATAGCGGCAGAAAAGAATATAAAAAAATTTAAGATCACAAGAAGAACGTTATTCAAACCCTCCGTGTGGTGGGATCAAGAATGCGACGCACTCATATCTAGAAGGAAAGAAGCATATCGCAAACTACGCATGCAGTACAACTATGAAAATTATATCAACTTCCAAAAAACAAACGTTCTAACGAAAAGACTTTTAAAATATAAAAAAAGCAAAAATGGATTGAATTCATTAGCTTAATAAATAAAAATTCAAATCCTACTTTAATATGGAACAAGATTAAATGGCTAAATAATAAAAATAACATGATAAATACAGCAAAGCCCATATCAGTAGACTTGGGACAAGATATTCTAAAAAACTTCACTCCAGATTTTGCAGTAAATAAACAAATAGAGACAGAAAATAATTCAGATGAGAACAACGAATTAATTGCACCCTTTACTTCAAAAGAAATGAAGAAGGCGTTAAAAAAAGAAAAAACTCTGCTCCAGGTTTTGACCAAGTATATTATAAAATGATTAAAGAGTCTCCAATCAGCCTAAAGATCAAATTAATAAACATATTTAATGATATAGTAGCAAACAATTGGATCCCTAATGATTGGAGAAATGTTATATTAATACCATGTCTTAAACCAAATAAAAATCCTACATTACCGAATTCTTATAGACCAATTTCATTGCTTTCATGTATTTTTAAAACTTTTGGAAGAATGTTGAAAGAACGTATAGAATGGTATGTAGAAAATAAATGAATTTTTAACGACGCGATGTTTGGATTTAGAGGAGGAATGGGAACTGTGGATTTACTGAGCACACTGACAATGACATACACTGTTCTGTAATAGCATGATCATACGTGCTTTTAATAAAAATATGAATTATTGTTCAATGTTGTTCAAAGTCCAAGATCTTTACATGAACACGGAAGACGCCATTCCTAGAATTGTCACGTACAAAGTATAATATATAGAGTCAGAATAATTTGTATTAACCAGTGATGTCTTAGTCAAGACTCTAGCCAGTGATGTCTTAGACAAGAGTTTAGCAGTGATGGCTTAGGCAAAAGTCTAGCCATAATGTCTAGTCTAGAGTAGTCTTAGATAATCTAAGTGGAGATTATGTCTGTGGAGTAAAGCAATAAATACAGTGTAAAACATTATAAGTGGATTTTTATTGGAACCAGAAGTTTGTCTCTTCCAGCGAATACCTTATTGAAAGGACCCATTAATCTGAAGAGAACTCTCATTAAACCAGTCGATCAAATATTATTCCTACTGCTCGACCCAAGGCATCAGGAAAGGTTGGACGGACATTATTACCACATCGCATAAGAAGCTACTACAGTAAGCAATATCCAGGACTGTGGATCTTACAACAAAAGGACCTCCAACCCATACCCGAACCATACTACCAACCCCTCATTTCATTTCATGGTGTCAAGCGGTGGATTTCCTTGTAGTGAAGTGTTAGTTTTGTGAATTGTGCTTGGTGAAATCTGGATCCGGTTTTCTTCGCAACCAGAGGCTGCAGAGTAATTAAACTAAAACGGAGTATCCAGCAAGCAGCAAGACCAGGACTAGCACGAGGAACTAAAGGCACCAAAGGTGGCAGCATTACCGAGATAAACTACGCAGACAGAACTACGACAGGCAGATCGACGCAGACTTCTTGACTAAGGCTCACTCCCCAAGTAAGAAAAACCAATCCTTCAACATATCCAGACCAGAACATCATAATCGTCAATTTTTTTAAAGATTTTATTTGTCAATTAGAATATAAATAATAATATTTTGTCAATTTGAATTTTTTTTAAGTATTAGGATTTTGGTTGTACTTGGGTAACATTTTTGTAACAACGGGCAGTTCGATTATTGTTCACACCACTATTATTTTGTTGACTTCACGTAACCATCAAGGTTAAGTTCAAGCTAATATTGTTAACTAAGCATTTTTTAACAAAAACAATTACGAGCCAGGTCCGAATTTCATAACAGAAATATTTCAAAGTAAAATAATTGTAAAGATTAGAAATAAAGTCATCAAGTAATAATATAAAGACTCAGAAAGTAATATTGAAAAGTTAGTGACTCTAGTTAATGACTTTGAGTATCCTATCAAGAGTAAATTTACATCTGTTGATCTTTTCATTACGTCGCGATTTTTAATGTGGCTTTAAATGCCAGTATAAAGGCGAAATGCCTAAAGGATTTAGTGTAGCCATTGTGCCACTTTTCAGGCGATAGTGCCAATCCTTCATATCAGATAGCCTAATATTAAATTGTTCAAAGAAACAATAGGTATCTGACAAATAAATAATTAATCAGGGTAGGAAAAACCCGAATGGAGACTCGTAAGGTTAGTGAAAACCGCGAGATCTTAAATATATTCGACGTAATTTTGATGACTTATAAGACTCATGAATCCGCGGGAACGAGTCGATAAATCTTTCAAATAAATTTATTTCGTTATTTTCATTTTAGGACCAAAACACGCTCGTTTATTGCATCGATAATATTAAATATTGCATGAGAATAAATTTCCACGAGTAAAGTTAGATATAGAAATGATTTTAAAAATATTACATAAGAATGAAATTTTAATTTGTGATCGAATATTACATAAAATGAAATTAGAAGTTTGGTGTGAAAACAATTGAACTTGAAAATGCAACTTTCAATAATAAATTTAATCAACTGCCCACAACACAGAATGTTACAGAAATGAAGGGGATAAATTTAAATTAATGTCAATAATAGCAATGTAACTATCCCCATAGAACAGAATTATACATTTGAAAAAAAAATAGGAAAATAGAAAAAGTCCATGTTTGAATTATTGATACTAAATGATTTCATTTTAAATTCAATTCAATTTGTTGGTGCTATATTGAACAAAAAAATATTTCCTAAATTTTCTCTACAAATATAATAAATTTTATTTTGAAAATTAGTAAGCGATTGAGTAAATTTGTTTTCTATTATTTGCGTAAATTGAAAATAATAATATTTTTCCTAATTGAAATTTTTATTGTCCACACTAATTTCGATTATTTGCGTTAATAGCATAACAAGCTCTATCATATTTCTATTTTGAAATTTGAGTAAAGAAATATCACGTAACATTCGGATTCAAACCTTGACAAGGCACGCAATACAAATTTGCTTATGATGTCTTAAATTTGTTAATTTTATGAATCTTGATGTATTTTACAAAATTTTATTTTATTATTATTTAATTTTTTTAAGTATTAATTGGCGACATATTTTATTCAATTAAAATCTCATTAATTTAATATTTTAATTTTGATTTTGAATAATTTTATCGTAATCTATTTATTTCATTTGACATATTAATGTTTTTATAGTTGCATTTTTATTTTTTTGATAATAACTAATTATGAATTTCGAGTGTTCAAAGCTGTAATTATTCACTTATAACAAAAGTAATTTTGATGAGTAGTATCAATAATTCAAATGGAAACAAAATATAGAAAAAATATATACAATCATATATTTGTATCAAATATTCAGAAATTGAAAGGCCACTCATTTTTTATTAATACTGACATTCTACATTTAATAATTTCCAATTAATATTTTTATTGTATATTTTTATAGTAAAAATAGAATGTTCAGAATAGAATTTGAAAATAAAGTTATAAAATTAAGAGGGCCCAGAAATGTATTAATGTAAAAGTATGTGAAACACAAAGACATTATTAGATTACAAGACGAATTATCACTATCTTCCATTTTTATCTAGATGTAATATATAAGAATGGCAACATGTGTGCAAGCTATTTTTTTAAAAATCTTCGAAGATTGATGCAAGATTCTCATACAGCTTCAGTAAGAAATAATCGCGCGCGCATTTTTAAACATCCTATTAAAAATATTGAACTGAATCTGACAGAATATTTTGATCATATTTTAAATTCGAATCAAATAGATAAATTATCATACAAAATTAAACAATTTATTATATTAAATTTGTGAAAAGAAAGAGAGATCTTGCACCTTGTTAATATTCTCATGCAAATAGAAAAATTGTTTTTATTATTTTATTGAAACTAATTAATGATAGTGATAATGGATCAAATAATTAATTTTTAAATTTTTAGAAGTTTTATTGATGTATATAAATCAATTAGGTCACAACTTCGTTTTTGTCTACTAATCATTTTAAAGCAGTCACACAAGTTATGCAACTATGCGAATTCATATAGCATTAGGTTGCATACTGTATCCAATAAGAATATCCGAACAATGTAACTAATTATTGTTTATAATATTTTGCTGTATTATCAAAATCCTACTTTTGAAATTAAACAAGCTGTTGAAACTAAATCAAAATAATTTTAATGAACTATTAAAAATCACAATATGCAGCAAAGTATTACAACAATATTAGATTTTAGGTAATACATTCGAGTATCGGCAGCCGAAGAGTAAGGATCGTCTACAGGTACAAATTTAAATATTGTGAATAATAGTTTGTTTACCAGTTATGGATACCGAGCCGCCGGACCCCGGCGGCAGACCCTTATCGCCGATATCTGATATAGATATCGACATTGATAATGTTAGTGAGTCACAGTGCGTAAATAATACTTATTATAAAATGGAAGGAGACAAAATACATTGGGTTAATGACACTACCCATATTAGTGCTATTAATTCGGTAAATATTAGTGAAATAAATGAAGAAAATATAAATTATAATGAAAATAAAGAAACAAATAGTGATAATTTAACAAGTGTCGGTGCGGAAAGTGTAAATAAAAAATTAAAAACAGGTATAATATCAGTCGCAAATTCTGAACAAAGTAGTGAAATATCAAATGTAAACAATGGAATCAAAACAAGTTGGTATAATATGTGGTTAAAAGATAAGGATACAGCAATAGTAGGCGAAAATATTAAAGAAATTAAATTCTATTTAGAAACAGACGAAGGTCCATTCATTATTCATGCTGAAAGCAAAGATAAAAATATCGGTAGACTACACCCGATGGCCGTGGGAAGAATATTTCACAGAAATTTAATAAATATTAGTAAGGATATAGAAAATATTAGCGCTATTGGCAAAAACAAGATAAAAATAACATTTAATAATTATAAGAGTGCAAACAGAGTCATCAGAGAAAATCTGCTGGATATTTTTAATATTAAGGCATTCATTCCCAGATACAAACTAGTAAGAACCGGAATCATCTTCGATATAGACCCAGATCTAGAAGAAGAGGAAATTTTTAATTGTATTAGGTGCGATAGCGAAGTTATAAGTATTAAATGCTTAAAAAGTAAAAATAATGAATCAATGAAACCTAATTCGCAGAGAGTAAAAATTTTATTTAGAGGCAATATGTTACCAGAAAGAGTGTTTATCCATTCAGTAAGTTGTCGGGTTATGCCATATATACAAAGATTAATACAGTGCCACAAATGTTGGAGATTTGGACATATAAAAATACAATGCAGAAGCAAAGAAAGGTGTAAAAAATGTGCAGATGAACATAACATAAATGCATGCAAAAATGACGAGGAAACTTGCTGCCTATGTTATGAAAACCATCAAGCAGATAGCAAAATATGCGAGGTATATCTGAAGAATAAAAAAATAAAAGAAATCATGGCAATGCAGAATTCATCTTACGAAGAAACTAAAAAAATTATTCAGAACAACGGATATGCAAAAGCAGTTAGCACCTATAATCAATATAAATCCTATCAAAATAACTTTCCAGGTCTTAATAGTAATATGAGAAGCAGTTCAGATAAACCAAATGCTAATAAATATGAAATATTAGCAAATCTAATAGAAAAAGAACAGGTTTATGACACAGATAACTTAATGAGAATGAATAAACCAACAAATATCTCAAGCAGAAATGATAGAAGAAATTATTATAAAGCAAATTATGAGTATCGAAGAGGTGAACGTAGGGTAGACAGAACTGACGTGATTAAGTCTCACAAAAGGTCACAAAGCAATGAGGATAAAGAAATTTCAGCAGCGCGAAGGACTCAATTGAGAAGCGACATTAAAAACATAATTAAAAAACTAGAAGACAAAAGATATGGTATAGATATAAGCAAGGAAATTAATATGTCGAACATAAAAATTAGATTAGAAATGATAATCGAAAGTTTGGGTATAGTAAGTTCTCAAGTAGAAAACACAATAGGAGTTGGTTCTAAAGAAAATGAGAAAAAAGATATTAGTGACAATAATTATAGTTGATTAAAAAAAACAAATAAACAAATAAATAATAAAAATAAAAATATAAATGAATCAATTAAAAATTTTACAACTGAATTGCAGATCACTAGTATCAAATAGGGAAAGTATTCAACACTTTATGTTCCAAAACCAAATCCACATAGCGGCACTACAAGAAACGTGGCTAAAACCAGATAGGAATTATAACTTCTCTGGGTATAAAATATTTCGTGATGACAGAGATGATGGTTATGGCGGGGTAGCTATTTTAGTAAAAAATGAAATTGCTTGCGAAGAAGTCATTTTTTCTAATGATAACGATAATATACAACTCTGTGCAGTTTTGATTAAAACCCATACACCATTTTATATAATGTCCGTATATTACTCTCCTAATACAAGTATAGATATGACGGATTTTAAAAATCTAATAGAACAATGTCAAAGAGCAAGAATTTTGATTTCGGGTGATTTCAATAGCCACCACTTTGCGTGGGGCAGCAATTATATAGACAAAAGGGGTGCTACAATATATGAGTTAATAGAAGATTATTCTTTTTGTATACTGAATGATGGAAGAACAACAACAATTCAATCAAAATACAAAAGAAGCTCACCAATAGACTTATCATTTTGTTCCAACAATTTAATTAGTTTGTTGGATTGGAATATAGTTAATGAGAGTATTGGATCAGACCATCTCCCAATAATTATAACGGCGAATGTGTATATAAAAACAATGATACACATTAATATAAATAAACGATGGAATATTAAGAAAGCAAATTGGACAAAATTTGAAGAAAATATTGACAAAATGACAACAACCTTTAATCACACAGAAAGCATCCAAGTAAAATATAAATCTATTACAAACATAATAGAAAAAGCAGCAATAAGTAGTATAAAACAAAATAAACAGAATTACATTAGGACTTTTAGACCTACTCCATGGTGGGATGAAGAGTGCATGGAAATCATATCCAAAAGAAAAATAGCATATAAAAAAATGTTAAATAATTTCAACTATAACAACTATATTAATTATCAAAAAATTAATGCAGAGATAAAAATAATGCTTCGCAACAAAAAGAAAAGAAAATGGATAGACTTTACTAACTCCTTGAATAATACCATGCCTATCACACAACTATGGAAAAAAATCAATATATTCTCAAACAGTAAATCTAAAGTAAATTCTTATAATCAAATATCGCAGGATTTTGGATATAATATTTTGAAAAACTATACGCCAGATTATGTTAGAAGTTGCATCCGTCACTACAAGAATGATAGACTTCGAAATCGAAATATTAACGAGGAAGCAATAAATTGTCCAATAAATACCGAAGAACTTGATAATGTTTTGAGAAATAAAAAAGATTCTGCGCCAGGAATGGATAACATCCATTACTCTATGATTTCTAAATCCCCTAGGGAATTTAAAAAAATCATTGTAAATCTGTTTAACGAGATAATTAAAAATAATATGATTCCCGAAGATTGGAGAAATGTTTGTTTGTTACCATTATGTAAGCCCAATAAATCTCCATTTGACGTCAATTCATATAGGCCGATAGCATTAACGTCATGCGTGGCAAAATCATTTGAGAAAATAATTAAAACAAGACTGGAATGGTTTATCGAAAACCAAAATCTATTAAGTCCATTACAAATTGGATTTAGAAAAGGTAAAAGCACTATGGATGTTATAAGCATTATCTCAAACGATATTCATATCTCAAATTCCAATAATAACTACCTCCTATTTATTGCAGTAGATATCGAAAAAGCATACGATAACGTAAACCAGGAAATTCTACAAAATAAAATGCGAAAGTTTAAGATTCCAAAACTTATAATTAATTGCGTTATGAATCTTATTTCACAAAAAAGAATTTATATCAAAACTAAGGAAGGAATTATAGGGCCAAGAACAACAAATACGGGTATTCTCCAAGGGTCAATACTTAGCCCACTACTCTTTAACATTTATACCTCCGATTTGATCAAAATAATAAAATCAAACGATATCAAAATCTTACAGTATGCGGATGATCTGTTTATATATGTAGCAAAACCATCAATTGAGATATGCATAAAGAAGGCTAGTGAAGCAATAAAGAAACTACAAAATTGGCTCAATAAAAACAATCTAAGTATATCCCCAAGTAAAAGTTCAATAACAATATTCACCAGACACAACAAATCATACCAGCAAGACCAAATTAGGTTGGGCAGTTTAGACTTTCCCATTAAAAAATGCGTAAAAATACTCGGTGTTTATTTGGATAACAAAATGAGTTTTAAAAATCACATTCAAGAATTATGCAAAAAGGGTGAAAAAGGTTTAAACATTTTGAGAAAACTAGCGAATACCAGTTGGGGAGCTCACCCAGAATCGTGCTTGATGATATATAAGAGTTTAATAAGATCTCAAATGGACTATGGATGTTTTATTTACGGCACAATAAACTCTTCTGAAATGCAAAAATTAAATAAATTACAATATTCAGCACTTAGATTGAGCCTAGGAGCTCTAAAATCAACTCCTACAAATAGTTTACTTGCGGAAGCAGGTGAAATAACTTTTCAGCTGAGAATACAAATGTTATCAAATAAATATCTTACGAAAAAATTTAATTCGGCATGCGAAGAAATTCCAAATCAATTACAACTGTTATCAAATCACCATATTACCAAAAAATTTTGGTTCAAGAAAAATACTCCACCATTATTATCAAGTTTTTATTTTTTCAAAAAGTTTGATGAATATATAACTATAAATAAGACCATACCACTTTTTGAATTTCCGTGGATAATGCAGTTTGAGAAACCCGATATAATATTTACATCGTTTCCAATTGAACCGAATATTTTAAACATTGGAGTCAGAAACAGGGAATTGGAGACTTACATAAATGAAAAATGGCCTGATCACATACAAATCTATACAGATGGGTCAAGGGGACAAGGAAAAACAGGTGGTGCTATTTACATCCCCAATTTTAATTATAAAAGAAAAGTGAGGTTGCCGGACATTGCATCGATTTTCACTGCAGAAGTATTAGCAATTTATTTAGCATTAGAGTATATCAAGCAAAATAACATCAATAAAGTGATAATTCTTTCGGACAGCAAAGCAGCATTAAAATCTATCAACAAGCCAAATATTAAATCAAATAAACTTATCTTAAAAACTACAGAAATTTTAATACAACTAACTAGAGATAAATTTTCAATCAAATTATTATGGGTAAAAGGTCACTCCAACATATTGGGTAACGACATAGCCGACAATCTTGCGAAAGAGGCATGGGATCTGGACGTGGACCCTTATAAAGTTCCATGTACTGATCTATTTTATTGGATAAAGTCACAAACCATTAAAACTTGGCAAGAGGAGTTTAAAACCTTATCAAAAAGGAAGGGAAGGCTATATGCTACAATTAATCCATCTCCAAAATTTAATACATGGTTTAATAAAAGGCTAGACATCGACAGAAAATTGATTTCAATTTTCTGTAGAATGCGATTCAATCATACATTGTGCAAGGACCAGTTATACCGGTTTCGGATCGTAGATAATAACAAATGCATATGTGGAGCTGCAGAAACAATTGATCACTTATTTTGGCAATGCCATCTTCATAATGAACATCGTAATAAACTATACAAATGTCTGAGTGAAAAGGGAATGTCATTTCCAATAAATACAGTCATATTAGTCGCTACAAACAATATACAAATTTATAAAATCGTTTTGGACTTTATTACTAAATGCAAAATAAAAATTTAAGTTTCTTAATTGATATCTGTGTGTATATGTAGGTATGTGTATATGTATATATAAATATATATGTGCATGTGTGTATGTGTATATATGTATCGATATGTATATAGTTAAGTTTAGATATATATATATATATATATATATATGTATATATATATATATATAGTTATAATTAATATTATAAATGTCTGTAATGTGCTAGATAACCATAAGGTTGAAGCCAAATAAATAAATAAATAAATAAATAAATAGATTTTAATTTTTTTTCATATTATCATCAGAATTGTTATCTAATTACTATATTGCAGACATACTACAAAATTTTATACTTTTACTTTTTCGTATTTTGCAAATTTTCAAATTTTTCTCTCTTTTGCTATAATCGATTGTACCATAGATTACTATTTTTCATTTATCGAGGACGATAAATTGTTTTAGAGGGGAGGAATCCCAAATAAATTGTAATTTCTTTGTTTTTTTTTTCTTTTCAATTGTTAGAGGACTAACAATATTCTTTAGGGGTGGCGTGTTCTGTAATAGCATGATCATACGTGCTTTCAATAAAAATATGAATTATTGTTCAATGTTGTTCAAAGTCCAAGATCTTTACATGAACACGGAAGACGCCATTCCTAGAATTGTCACGTACAAAGTATAATATATAGAGTCAGAATAATTTGTATTAACCAGTGATGTCTTAGTCAAGACTCTACCCAGTGATGTCTTAGACAAGAGTTTAGCAGTGATGGCTTAGGCAAAAGTCTAGCCATAATGTCTAGTCTAGAGTAGTCTTAGATAATCTAAGTGGAGATTATGTCTGTGGAGTAAAGCAATAAATACAGTGTAAAACATTATAAGTGGATTTTTATTGGAACCAGAAGTTTGTCTCTTCCAGCGAATACCTTATTGAAAGGACCCATTAATCTGAAGAGAACTCTCATTAAACCAGTCGATCAAATATTATTCCTACTGCTCGACCCAAGGCAACAGGAAAGGTTGGACGGACATTATTACCACATCGCATAAGAAGCTACTACAGTAAGCAATATCCAGGACTGTGGATCTTACAACAAAAGGACCTCCAACCCATACCCGAACCATACTACCAACCCCTCATTTCATTTCATGGTGTCAAGCGGTGGATTTCCTTGTAGTGAAGTGTTAGTTTTGTGAATTGTGCTTGGTGAAATCTGGATCCGGTTTTCTTCGCAACCAGAGGCTGCAGAGTAATTAAACTAAAACGGAGTATCCAGCAAGCAGCAAGACCAGGACTAGCACGAGGAACTAAAGGCACCAAAGGTGGCAGCATTACCGAGATAAACTACGCAGACAGAACTACGACAGGCAGATCGACGCAGACTTCTTGACTAAGGCTCACTCCCCAAGTAAGAAAAACCAATCCTTCAACATATCCAGACCAGAACATCATAATCGTCAATTTTTTTAAAGATTTTATTTGTCAATTAGAATATAAATAATAATATTTTGTCAATTTGAATTTTTTTTAAGTATTAGGATTTTGGTTGTACTTGGGTAACATTTTTGTAACAACGGGCAGTTCGATTATTGTTCACACCACTATTATTTTGTTGACTTCACGTAACCATCAAGGTTAAGTTCAAGCTAATATTGTTAACTGAGCATTTTTTAACAAAAACAATTACGAGCCAGGTCCGAATTTCATAACAGAAATATTTCAAAGTAAAATAATTGTAAAGATTAGAAATAAAGTCATCAAGTAATAATATAAAGACTCAGAAAGTAATATTGAAAAGTTAGTGACTCTAGTTAATGACTTTGAGTATCCTATCAAGAGTAAATTTACATCTGTTGATCTTTTCATTACGTCGCGATTTTTAATGTGGCTTTAAATGCCAGTATAAAGGCAAAATGCCTAAAGGATTTAGTGTAGCCATTGTGCCACTTTTCAGGCGATAGTGCCAATCCTTCATATCAGATAGCCTAATATTAAATTGTTCAAAGAAACAATAGGTATCTGACAAATAAATAATTAATCAGGGTAGGAAAAACCCGAATGGAGACTCGTAAGGTTAGTGAAAACCGCGAGATCTTAAATATATTCGACGTAATTTTGATGACTTATAAGACTCATGAATCCGCGGGAACGAGTCGATAAATCTTTCAAATAAATTTATTTCGTTATTTTCATTTTAGGACCAAAACACGCTCGTTTATTGCATCGATAATATTAAATATTGCATGAGAATAAATTTCCACGAGTAAAGTTAGATATAGAAATGATTTTAAAAATATTACATAAGAATGAAATTTTAATTTGTGATCGAATATTACATAAAATGAAATTAGAAGTTTGGTGTGAAAACAATTGAACTTGAAAATGCAACTTTCAATAATAAATTTAATCAACTGCCCACAACACAGAATGTTACAGAAATGAAGGGGATAAATTTAAATTAATGTCAATAATAGCAATGTAACTATCCTCATAGAACAGAATTATACATTTGAAAAAAAAATAGGAAAATAGAAAAAGTCCATGTTTGAATTATTGATACTAAATGATTTCATTTTAAATTCAATTCAATTTGTTGGTGCTATATTGAACAAAAAAATATTTCCTAAATTTTCTCTACAAATATAATAAATTTTATTTTGAAAATTAGTAAGCGATTGAGTAAATTTGTTTTCTATTATTTGCGTAAATTGAAAATAATAATATTTTTCCTAATTGAAATTTTTATTGTCCACACTAATTTCGATTATTTGCGTTAATAGCATAACAAGCTCTATCATATTTCTATTTTGAAATTTGAGTAAAGAAATATCACGTAACATTCGGATTCAAACCTTGACAAGGCACGCAATACAAATTTGCTTATGATGTCTTAAATTTGTTAATTTTATGAATCTTGATGTATTTTACAAAATTTTATTTTATTATTATTTAATTTTTTTAAGTATTAATTGGCGACATATTTTATTCAATTAAAATCTCATTAATTTAATATTTTAATTTTGATTTTGAATAATTTTATCGTAATCTATTTATTTCATTTGACATATTAATGTTTTTATAGTTGCATTTTTATTTTTTTTGGTAATAACTAATTATGAATTTCGAGTGTTCAAAGCTGTAATTATTCACTTATAACAAAAGTAATTTTGATGAGTAGTATCAATAATTCAAATGGAAACAAAATATAGAAAAAATATATACAATCATATATTTGTATCAAATATTCAGAAATTGAAAGGCCACTCATTTTTTATTAATACTGACATTCTACATTTAATAATTTCCAATTAATATTTTTATTGTATATTTTTATAGTAAAAATAGAATGTTCAGAATAGAATTTGATAATAAAGTTATAAAATTAAGAGGGCCCAGAAATGTATTAATGTAAAAGTATGTGAAACACAAAGACATTATTAGATTACAAGACGAATTATCACTATCTTCCATTTTTATCTAGATGTAATGTATAAGAATGGCAACATGTGTGCAAGCTATTTTTTTAAAAATCTTCGAAGATTGATACAAGATTCTCATACAGCTTCAGTAAGAAATAATCGCGCGCGCATTTTTAAACATCCTATTAAAAATATTGAACTGAATCTGACAGAATATTTTGATCATATTTTAAATTCGAATCAAATAGATAAATTATCATACAAAATTAAACAATTTATTATATTAAATTTGTGAAAAGAAAGAGAGATCTTGCACCTTGTTAATATTCTCATGCAAATAGAAAAATTGTTTTTATTATTTTATTGAAACTAATTAATGATAGTGATAATGGATCAAATAATTAATTTTTAAATTTTTAGAAGTTTTATTGATGTATATAAATCAATTAGGTCACAACTTCGTTTTTGTCTACTAATCATTTTAAAGCAGTCACACAAGTTATGCAACTATGCGAATTCATATAGCATTAGGTTGCATACTGTATCCAATAAGAATATCCGAACAATGTAACTAATTATTGTTTATAATATTTTGCTGTATTATCAAAATCCTACTTTTGAAATTAAACAAGCTGTTGAAACTAAATCAAAATAATTTTAATGAACTATTAAAAATCACAATATGCAGCAAAGTATTACAACAATATTAGATTTTAATTTTTTTTCATATTATCATCAGAATTGTTATCTAATTACTATATTGCAGACATACTACAAAATTTTATACTTTTACTTTTTCGTATTTTGCAAATTTTCAAATTTTTCTCTCTTTTGCTATAATCGATTGTACCATAGATTACTATTTTTCATTTATCGAGGACGATAAATTGTTTTAGAGGGGAGGAATCCCAAATAAATTGTAATTTCTTTGTTTTTTTTTTCTTTTCAATTGTTAGAGGACTAACAATATTCTTTAGGGGTGGCGTGTTCTGTAATAGCATGATCATACGTGCTTTTAATAAAAATATGAATTATTGTTCAATGTTGTTCAAAGTCCAAGATCTTTACATGAACACGGAAGACGCCATTCCTAGAATTGTCACGTACAAAGTATAATATATAGAGTCAGAATAATTTGTATTAACCAGTGATGTCTTAGTCAAGACTCTAGCCAGTGATGTCTTAGACAAGAGTTTAGCAGTGATGGCTTAGGCAAAAGTCTAGCCATAATGTCTAGTCTAGAGTAGTCTTAGATAATCTAAGTGGAGATTATGTCTGTGGAGTAAAGCAATAAATACAGTGTAAAACATTATAAGTGGATTTTTATTGGAACCAGAAGTTTGTCTCTTCCAGCGAATACCTTATTGAAAGGACCCATTAATCTGAAGAGAACTCTCATTAAACCAGTCGATCAAATATTATTCCTACTGCTCGACCCAAGGCATCAGGAAAGGTTGGACGGACATTATTACCACATCGCATAAGAAGCTACTACAGTAAGCAATATCCAGGACTGTGGATCTTACAACAAAAGGACCTCCAACCCATACCCGAACCATACTACCAACCCCTCATATCATTTCAACACATATCAAACTCAATGAATCATTATTAACTTCCCGTAGGGTAAGTTATAGTAATCGTCCAAAAATCGAAATCAAAAATTTTTACATTTCTCGACGTTTTGAAGGTTTCTGAACATTTTGGCATACCTCAGAAAAAATGGATGTGTGTGTGTGTGTGTGTGTGTGTGTGTGTTTTGTATGTCCGCGTTTTTTCGTCCACGTTTTCGGGCGCACGGATCAACCGATTTGAATGGTTTAAAAAACATTCGATTCCTATTGATAGGGAGATGTGCTGATTAGTTTTTGGCAAAGGTAGGTCCAGCCGTTACGGAGATATGGAGCAAAGAGTGCAAAAAATAGAAAGCGAATTTTTGAGAGAACGGATCAACCGATTTGAATGGTTTAAAAAACATTCGATTCCTATTGATAGGGAGATGTGCTGATTAGTTTTTGGCAAAGGTAGGCCCAGAGGTTTCGGAGTTACAGAGCTAAATTTAAAAAAAATGGCTGTTTTTGAGAGAACTAAGCGTCCGATTTAAATGATTCAAAGAACTTTCTGCTTTTTTCAACAAAACAATTGATTTTGGAAAAAAAAATTTTTTGTTTCTAATTTTTTTTCAAAATTTTTTTGTAATTTTGGACTAAAAATTCAAAAAATCACCCAAGCTAAGCACAGTCTAAGCGCCACTCTGGTAGAAATGTTTACGCAAGTGCGTTTAGACTGTTTGTGTACTGGAGCACTTTTCCAATTTTGTGAAAATTATTGAAAAATGTGAAAATGCCGCCAAACTGAGCACAGTATAAGTGAAAATGTCGCACAGAATTATTTGCAAATGCGTTTAGACTGTGACTATGCGGGAGCACTTTTTCAATTTTTTGTAAATTTGGCAACTATTTTTTTTTTGGAATTTGATTCGAAATGAAATGACGATTGTTAATGTTCTGGAGATCATAAACTGATTTATTTATAATTAACTTTCCATAGGGTAAGTAATCGCAAAAAAATCGAAAATGAAAATTTTTATATATCTTCACGTTTCAGAGGTTTCTGAATATGTTGGCATACCTTGGAGAAAATTGATGTATGTGTGTGTGTGTATGTGTGTGTGTGCGTGCATGTGTGTGTGTTTGGATACAAATTTTCGTCGACGATTTCGGGAACACGGATAAAGCAATTTGAATAATTCAAAAAACATTCTAGCCGTTCCGAAGATATGGGGCAAAAAGGGTCAAAAACGGTAACTTAGTTTTTAAGAGAACGGAGCGTTCGATTTGTATAGTTCAAAACACATTTTACTTGTATTAACAAGATGAAGATTTGATCAAATTTTCATGAAGATAGGACTAGCGGTTTCGGAGATCTAGTAAAAAAAACTAAAAAAAATAACATTTGGCGGTCAACAATAATCATTAGACATTAGACATATGCATATCAAATTATCAGATATTTTATTGAGATTTTTACAATAAGTATAAGTTTTGTTTACATTCCTATGGGTTCCGTACCATTGTTTTTCTGTTAGACAGCGACGCGGCGCTTACGCGCTTTATATTTTGTCTCTATGCAGTTAAAGCAGTACGATTGCTTTGAAAAAAAGTTCAGATCTTCCAAAATATATCAAAATGAAGATAACATTTTTTCAAAAAAAAATTTTTATAAAAAAAATTGTTTAAAATTTTTTTTTTTAAAAAAATTTTATTTTCAAAAAAAGTAATTTTTTGTCCAATTTAAAATTTCTAAAAAATCTTATTTTTTCGAAGTAAAATTTTTTCAAAAATGTTAATCGTTTTTAAAAAAATAATAATTTTTGGTACGGGAAGTTCCAGCAATTTGCCTCAAGGCACGATGCCTTAATTGCCTTAAGACAGAATTCCACTTACAGCTAGTTTATTACTAGTATCAATAAACATTAATAAAGCATATTACAATATAGACCATAATATACTGCATACAAAATTAAGAAATATAAATATTCCACAAAAACTGATTAACATAATTCTGACAACAATTTCGCAAAGACATGTATACTTAAGACAGGTTGACGGATGGATAGGACCAAGAGTTGCATGCAAAGGAATAGCACAAGGCTCTATACTTAGTCCTATATTATTTAATATTTACACCGCAGATTTTCATAATATTCTTCACACAAACATTAAAAAATTGCAATACGCAGACGATATCTATAATCTATATATATCCATGACTTATGCATATCCAGACCGACTTTAACATCGTGTATCGCAGAAATGAATGATAGAATTAAATACATTGAAAAATGGTTAATCCTAAATAATTTAAATATATCTCAGGACAAGTGTGCAGCTACAATATTCACAAGACATCGTTATCCTAGTACTACAGATAATATAAAAATAAACAATAAAGAAATAACGATAAAAAATAAAATTAAAATTTTGGGCATAACATTTGATGCAAAGATGACATTTAATCATCATATTCAGGAACTAAACGCAAAATGCGAAAAAGGGCTAAACATCATTCGTAAAGTAACCAGTACCAAATGGGGTGTTTACCCAGGAACATGTCTGTTACTATATAAAAATATGATAAGGTCACAGCTAGATTACGGATGCTTCATTTATGGTGCTTTGAGGCAAAAAGAAAAATATCAACTAGACAAAATACAATATTCGGCCATTAGGACCTGTCTAGGAGCCATCCGCTCGACCCCAATAAACGCTCTACTGACGGAAGAAGATGAAACGCCGCTAGATATAAGAAGACGATTATTGGCTAAAAGAATTTTAGTTAAAAAATTGAATAACGCTTGTTATAATATTCCAAGGCAACTAGAAGAATTGGCAAGATATCATATAACTAAACCATATTGGACAAACAGACCTACTCTTCCTTTAATAACGAGCTTTTATGACCAAACCGTATGAGGAACATGTAAAACTTTGCGAAATCAAACCTTATTACCAATTTCCACAATATTATTCATATAAAAATACCTATGCCAAAACAGATGATAACTTAATAGAAGAATATATTAAGAATAATCAAATAAAGAATTGGGAATTTGAAAACAAAGTAAACTCAAAATGGCCCGACCATCTTCACATATATACTGATGGTTCAAAAATGGAAGATGGGACTGGATGTGCAATATATATACCTAATCACAAATATAGGGAAAAAATTAAACTACCAAAGTTTGCCTCCATTTTTATAGCGGAGCTGATGGCATTACATGTAGCAACAAATTATGTTAGAGACAAAAATGTAAATAAATCGATCATTTTCAGTGATAGCAAATCGAGTCTAATCGCAATAAACAATCCAAGCAGATAGACGAGATAGTAGATGCGTTAGCAAAAGAAGCTTGCCATAGCGGCAAAGATTGTGACAATATTCCATCCTTAGAATTAAATAACGTAATCAAACAACAGTGTGTAGAAAGATGGCAAACATTCTTTGCAGAATCGACAAGAAAGAATAAAAGGTATCACATACGCATTAACAAAGAATAAGGTATCGCAAAATACTTGGTTTGAAAACGTGGAAGAAAGTAGAATTTTCATCTAGACTATCTGTAGACTGAGCTTTGGACACACCTTCTGGAAGAACCACTTGAAAAGTCATCATGCGATTGCGGAATCGGAGAGGAAACATTAGATCACCTGTTTTGGGAATGCAACTTATTCCAAAACGAAAGAAGATCATTAATAATGAACTTACACAAAGAAAATATTATTTTTCCAATCAATGTACAAACACTAGTAGCTAGCAATAATTTAAAAATTTATAAATATATATTTAAGTTTATTACTAATTCTAAGATTAGTTTATAAGTTAATTATCTAAAAAGTATTTGTATTAAACAATTATAGGAATGGCATCTGGCCGTATGATGTATGTCAAAAGTCAATAAAAAAAAAAGTCTATGTAGTTTTATTATGTGTTGGTGGTGTCATTTATATGTCAACGTTTAAACATTTGTATTTCACTTATAATTTATAAATTTCATAGATTTTTTTATCTGATTTTTTTTCTATTTATCAATTAAGCTTAGTGAAAAAGCAAACGATTTTAATCTGAAGAAAATTATAAACGACTGAAGAAAAATCGTTGAATGGGTATCGTTGAAAACGACAGTTTTGAGAAAAACGTGTTTGAAGTTTCGCGGAGAATAGAAACAGAGGAACATTATTACATATATTCTTGAAACATTAAACTTTGTAAATATAAAAAAAAAAATGATTTCTTAAAACTTGTAGACTAAAATATCTTCTTGATGAATATTTCTTTGAATTTATTTATTTAATTTATTTTGTTTCAATTTCAAGTATGAATTTCAATAATAAGTAATTTTCTAGATTCCAATTTATATAACTTTGAAATTTTGTATATACTAACATAAGTCAATAGACAAAAAAAAAGAGTGCGCGTAAGGTTTACACACAATTGAAGTAAAACTTTTTTGCTATTGTACGATATAGCACAGAAGTTAGAAATAAATACATCATATAACAATTTTGAATAATGCTTATAGTAATAAAGTAACACTCGAGATGCACACATTTATTAATGTCAAACATCATGCATATTTATATAATAATAAATTATAAATTATATATTCTTAATAGCATATATAAATATGCGTACCGGTCATACGACCACTAATCACAATCGACCCGTATAGAAATGATGTCATCGAAAGCAAATGACGATCTGTTCGGGCGTAACCCAATTTCCGTTGTATTTGTACAGATACACTTCTTTAGTTGCGCCTAAAAAGTTTTACTTAAAAAAATATATTATTTTAGTTACTTTACAAAATCCCGAATTAGAAGTTTAGTTTTGCTAGAATATCCAAATAGATAATTTCGCCGAAAAGAAAAAAATAGTTCATATTTCAGCAAAAATCTTGAACCAGCTTTCAAAAACTAAAAACTGTTATATATATATATATATATATATATATATATATATCTATATATATATATAATCTCGTGTCACGATGTTGGTTCGCGATGGACGCCCAAACTACTGGACCGATTTTAAATTTTAATGGCTCATCGTGTGCATATATATCCAACTTAGGTTATAGGAAATTTTGAAAAGTAAATTTGAAATATAAATATATAATTTTTATAAATTTCTAAAAATTTTGACAGAAAATGGCCAAAAAAAAACAAAACACTAAAATGACAAATGTCATAATTTATGGAAAATTTGAGAAAAAAAGATTTATGATTTTTGAAAAACAAAAATTGGCAGTTCAGAAAATATAATTCAAAAACATGTACATATATAGATATATCCAACATTTATATCCAAATTAGATGAAATGCTATATTCAAAATTACAATTTATAGTTTTAAATCAATGTTTATAAATTTGAATAAATGTTGACATGAAAATCGTCAAATTTCATTTGTCAAAATTTATGAAAATAATTATATAAATAGATTTACAATTTATATTTATTTGATTAGCTTACCAAATTATTTCGGATACCAAAACTTCATCAAAACCTTATAGATCAGAGATCACAATAAAAAAGCGACATATTGAATTTAAAATTAATCATAAACAAAAATTTGACATTTCACAAAAAAAATGTTTAACGACTTCAATAAGAAACAAATAAATTAATTATTCCAAGTTATATTGCCGAAGAAATTATAGATACAGCACAATATTGTAAAATAAATATCATAGATTAATTTTCGACCAAAAAGGAAATATTTTGACATTTACAAATATACTGCATATTGAATATATGAAATTGACATTCACTATTTTTCAATTAAATGAAAATGTAAAAAATCAAATATTTATATAAAAAATTGTATATTCAGATGAAGATACTGATTTGTTAATTTAGACTGAAACCTGATTTATTCATTAATTTTAAAAAAAATTGGCATAAACAAAATTAAAATAAACAAAACACCTGCATCATGCGTTGGAATTAATTATCGAAGTGTAAAGAAATTTGTGTAATTAAAATAAAATATTATTATTATATGAGTTGAGATAAATTTTGATTGCCATCGCAAACGTTAATCATACAGAAAATTGTAACCTCTTAAATGGAATAGTACAATCTGAAGGTATCATTGCAATCTGACAAAAATAAACTAGACAAACTAAATACTATATTATATTATATTAAATTTCGATCCAAAAGAAAATATTTTGACAGTTATAATTAATTTGAAATGAAATGCAAATGTCAAAAATCAGATCTTTATGTAAAAAAATATTTATTTCCACAATATTCCCGTGTTGAATTTGCACTTTTTTATGAATTTAACAAGCATATAATATATTCATTGATCACTTAAAATAATTATTAATTTATAATAAATAAATATTGACGTATTTGACATGACAAAAGTATAATAAACAAAACGCTATCATGCGAGTGAATTCCAAGCACCGAATGCGTCAAATACTTAGGTATGCATTTAGATCGCAGGCTCACGTGGAAGGACCATATTCGCGCCAAATTAAAGACTATAAAAATTAGAACCGCTGAACTATACTGGCTACTGGGACGCAAGTCAATTTTGTCGATTGACAATAAACTTCTAATTTACAAGGCAATAATAAAACCCATATGGACTTATGGCATTGAATTGTGGAGCTGTGCAAGCAAATCCAATATAGCGTTAATGCAACGTGCCCATCGAAAATATTGAGGCAGATTACTGATGCTCCGTGGTTTGTTAGTAACAAAACTTTACACGACGATCTTCATATTGATTTTATAAACAAAATAATACAAATCAACAGTATAAAACACTTTCAAAAACTACAACATCATTCAAACAATATAGTCACTCAGCTTCTTGAGACATCAACTTCAAGAAGACTGAAGAAGAAGCTGCCCGAAGATAATATGGAGGAACCATAGAACTACCACAACCTTATATAAACAGAATAATTGAATCATTTATTGAAGTGATTCTCTGAATATGATTGTAATATTGATCCGATAAATTTATATGTGTGTTTGCAAGTGTGTGTGTATGTGTGTGAGTAAATGACATAAGCCAAATAGCTCATAGAATAGTTATGTATTCTGATTGCTATTGAAAATAAATTAAAAAAAAAAAAAAATGCGAGTGAATTAATTTTTGAAATATGAAATGTCAAATAATTTTGAAAATTATAACAAGTTTTTAACTATTTGTCAGAAAGAATATATTTTATTACAAATTCATACCCATATCAAGCACCAAAGTAATAAATACTATTTATAAAATGACATATTATTTATAGACAATATGATTTTAATGCATATTTTAATTATATGTTTTATATAAATATCAAATAAATATATTTATGTTTCACTTGATTTTAATGAAAATAATTCAATGCCAAAATAAAAAGTATACATCTAAAATTATAGTCTAAATATTACAATTTTGATAAATAATCATCCATTATTTTACAGTACTAAAATTGATAAAAAATTAATAAAAGTGCCAAAAATCAAACATTTTATAGATTTGGACTCGGATTTCTCAGAACTTTATCCATGTTAGTTTCAGGGATAGTATGAATATCAATTTGCAGTCGAAAATTTATATGATAAGTGATTAAAACATTATAGATCACAATAAAAAAGCGACATATTGAATTTAACATTAATCATAAACAAAATTCTGACAGTTCAAAAAAAAAATGAATTTTTAATGACTTCAATAAGATACAAATAAATTGGCAATCAAATTATAGATATAAATTATATCATATTATATTAAATTTCGAACCAAAAAGGAAATATTTTGGCATTTAAAAATTCAGTGCATATTGGATATTTGAAATTGACATTCAATATTTTTAAATTAAATACAAAAGTAAAAAATCTGATATTTATATAAAAATTATATATTTAGATAATGGTACTGCGATGATTCAGACTAAAATCTAATTTATTCATTGATTAAAAATATTTCACTATTTGACATAAATAAAATTAAAATAAACAAAGCACTATGATGCGTTCGAATTAATTATCAAAATGTAAAGAAATTCGTGTAATAAAAATGTAACATTATTATTAATATATCATGTATATTATAAGAACTTTTGCAATGCGGAAAAATATTTTTGATGGCAAAACAGCGTTTGCCGGGTCAGCTAGTATATATATATATATATATATATATATATATATATATATATATATATATATGGAAATCGTACTGATAAGTCTTTGATAAATATTGGCTGGGCCGTGTCTTTGCAATAAAACACCAATGACTTTGTGATGGTAATGATCATTGTTTTAAAGAACCTACTAAAATTTTACGGCCTCACGACAAATTGTTTAATTATAAAATTTCACAGTTCGAAATTTGTGAAAAGTCGCTTTGGTGATGTGATGAGTCAAAGTTTAACATTCATCGAAGTTTTGTTAAAAATGGATGAACCGATTACACAATTTTAAAAGCCATTTGATGACACTCGATAAAAGAGAGATTTGAGTAGGTTTGCCTAATTGACCAAGCCGTTTCTCTGGAATTAGGAGAAACATGCAAAATGTTTCGTCCACGTTTTCGCAAAAATATCCAAGTAAACCAAACCGCCCAAAAGATTTCTTTTGGTAATCGTGCTAATTAGTTTATTAGTTCTTTTGTGATCAAATTAAAAAAAAGAAATTGAAGACGGGGATAAGGTTCATCAATCGAACATCCTAAAATATTTATTAAAAAATGTAATTAAATATTTAATCAAAATTCTTTAAAATTAGGACTAATGAGCTGCACTTTTTAGCTGTACAAGCACGTGTTTGTGTTCTTAGTTTTATCTTAATTAAAAAAATGAACTGCCACACATTTCTTTTAGATCACTTTAAATACAATTCAAATTTTTCAATTATATTATTATATAAACAAAATGGATTTAAATTATGAGAAAACTGCACGAATATTTGAGTATTTATTATTGGATAAAATGGTTATGCCTATTAATAAATTAGTGATAAAAATTTTAATAGAATGGGAAAACATTAAAATAAATATATGTTTCATACCAATATATAAAACTAATTACTAAATTACCAATATTTACTAACATTATTATAACCGTAAAAAACTGATTTTATCCAAGTTTTCAAGTGCATTGCAATGATCTATCGTAAAAATTTGTGAAATTAAGAACGATACTCATATAATTATTGCTTACTGATTGATCGATTAAAATTTCTCTATTTAACTCATGCTCCTATTGTTATTATATTTTCTTATATTATTAACTTCCCGTAGGGCAAGTTATAGTAATCGCAAAAAAATCGAAAATGAAAATTTTTGCATTTCTCGACGTATCAAAGGTTTCTGAATATTTTGGCATACCTTAGAAAAAATGGATGTATGTGTGTGTGTGTGTGTATGTGCGTGTGTGTATGTGCGTGTGTGTATGTATGTGCGGATACAAATTTTCGTCGACGATTTCGGGAACACCGATCAACCGATTTGAATAATTCAAAAAACATTCGATTCGTATTGATAAGGAGATGTGCTGATTAGTTTTTGGCGAAGGCAGGTCTAGCCGTTCCGAAGATACGGGGCAAAAAGTGCCGAAAACGGTAACTCAGTTTTTAAGAGAACGGAGCGTCCGATTTTAATAATTCAAAAAACATTTTACTTGTATTGACAAGGTGAAGAACCGATCAAATTTTCATAAAGGCAGGTCTAGCGGTTTCGGAGATCTAATGAAAAAAGTAAAAAAAATGCCATTTGGCGGTCAAAAATGATCCTTAGACATATGCACATCAAATTATCAGATATTTTATAGAGATTTTAACAATAAGTATAAATTTGGTTTACATTCCTATGGGTTCCGTACCAATGTTTACGCGTTAGACGGCGACGCGGCGCTTACGTGTTTTGATATTTCGTCTTTATGCAGTTAAAGCAGTACGATTGCGTTGAAAAAAAATTTTTTAAAAGATTTTTTTTCAAAAAAGAAAGTAATTTTATGTCCAATTTATAGTTTCTCAAAAATCTTATTTTTTTAAAGTAATTTTTTTTCAAAAATGTTAAAAAAATAATAATTTTTGGTACGGGAAGTTCCTGCAATTTGCCTTAAGGCACGATGTCTTAATTGCCTTAAGACAGAATTCCACTTACAGCTAGTTATATCCTTATTATACTCTTATTTTCTATTTTAATGCAATTCCTATGATTTTAGCACACATACATGTTGTTACAAAATAGTGAAATTAAGAACGATACAAATATAATTATTGCTTAATGTGATTGATCTTGTTTTATATCAAATTTTTTCTCGTTTTATATCAAATATTCTACGCGTTCGTTTCGAGACAGTTGTAAAAATTATTATCTAATAAAAAATAACTATATCCATAATTAAACAATTATATAATAATAATTTTTATTATCTTCTATATATATAAAAATAAGTCGGGTTTTCCTTCCTGACGAAATAACTCCAGAACGCACGAACCCTTTTCGACAATTTTGCATTCGTTGGAAAGGTCTCGGGCTCCGCTAGGTTTATAGCTAAGAAAATTAGAGGTGCATGGCATCGTGCCCTAATGCAAATTTCTGGAACTTCACGCACCGTGATTAAAAATTCGAGTAATAAAAATAATCAATAATTGTTTTAAATAATTGCAAATAGATTATCTTCTATAAATATAAAAATAAGTCGGGTTTTCCTTCCTGACGAAATAACTCCAGAACGCACGAACCGATTTCGACAATTTTGCATTCGTTGCAAAGGTCTTGGGCTCCGCAAGGTTTATAGCTAAGAAAATTAGTGGTGCATGGCATCGTGCCTTAATGCAAGCTGCTGGAACTTCACGCACCGTAATTGAAAATTCGAGTAATGACATTAGTGAGAATTATCAGAATTATGCTTGGTTAAGTCAACGAGCAGTTCTTGCCGCAATGAATAATGATGTACACGCACTGAATTTCACCATTCAATCAAAAATTGCTGGCGATTTGGTGACATACCAATGATTCCAACTGGTCTTCCGTTTGACTTCAAACGATTGCAATTTCCAGTTCGCCTTGCTTTCGCAATGACAAGTCGCAAAGCCAATCGCTTAGTGTTTGCGGGATAAATTTCAAATAGATTATTTATAAAATCATTCACGAGTTGGAAAACCATCCGCTTTGTTTGTGTTAACGTCAGACCAAAAAACAAAAAATGTGGTTTACCAAAGAGCACTTCAATGAAACGGATAATTTGCGGATTCACTTTCATTTACTTAGAGAAGTTCAACTAAAAAACACTTCATTTTTGTAATCGAAATAAATTTATTATGTTGTATAATAAAATCAAATTTTTCCTTTTCATATATAAAACAAACAAAAAATTTCTTCATCTTTCTCACGAAACCATCTGGTGGCGAAACGGAGTTCGTCGAGTTTGCTAGTACATATATAATAATTTTATCTATGCTTAGGTTTTTGGGTTTTATCATTACGATTGTCGTACGTCGCTTTATGGTAGTGTGCCGACACCCTTACATTCGTTCTCCGAGTTACTTCGTTATTCTTCGTTTAACGTAATTTATGTCAATCGGTGCTTCGGATGTGTTTCAACATGTCTGTTTTGGGTATTATATTGCCTAGGGTTTTCGATATTAATTGTATTTTGTTTAAGTTCAGTGCTTTAATGGACGATGAATGACCTTAATTGGCGATATAATTATTTACAGGCTAGTATTTTAATAAATTAATCATTATTAGATTAATTTGTGAATAATGCAAAGAACTTTGACAGCATTTTATTCTGCATTTGCTTTGCAATTTCATATTTATTTTTGTGCCACGCTATTAATTTAATTTTAAACTTATTGTTTGTCCTATTTATGATTGTTAAGTGAGTACGTACTTCGTTGTTCTTCGATATTGTTTCAATTTCAGGCTGAGGTTATGACACAGCACATGTTAAATATATTTTAACAATTTCTTTTGCGGGCATTTCATCTTTTCTTTCTTTTTGATACTATTTAAAATCATATAAGGTTGTTTGGAAAGTGGTTTCGTTGTTTTACCACATATTTTTTTTTTTTTTTTTTTTTATTTTAATAATTTTTACAACTGTCCTGAAACGGACAACAAGTAAAATATTTGACATGAAACTGAAGGCGTTGGCAAAATACAAATCATCTGACCATTGCCAGTGATTTGTCGAATGGTCTCATCTATTGTTGATTAGTGCAGAAGAAATTTTCTTTCTAATCGGGCCCTGGTAGAGTTGATTTGAAGTTTTCTCGCGAGCAAGTTCGGGTGGTCAGCTAGGCGATTTCTATATTTGTGTGAGTAAGCGATTATTTCATCCTTAACTGTGCTGGTGCCTGAGTCTTTGTGTATTAACCAATTTGGAAATGGCAACACATGAAGATCCCATAATCACATCAAAAATGCTCCAGGATCATCTTGACGTGATACAAAAATGGTTAAGCTTGTGGAGAATAGAAGTTAACAGCAGCAAGTCAAAACACATCACTTTCACTCTTTGCAAAGGGACATGTCCTGCAGTAAGACTTAATGACAAAGTTATAGACCAAGCAGATACAGTCAAATATCTAGGTTTACACCTGGATAAGAGACTAACCTGGAAAGAACACATTAAGAAAAAGAGAAAGCAGCTTGAAGAAACCAGAAGAAGATATCATTGGCTCCTTGGACGAAAATCAAAACTTGACACTCATAATAAAATTTACCTCTATAAAGCCATCATCAAACCAATTTGGACATACGGCATACAGCTATGGGGATCAACTTCCAACTCAAACGCTTTAATAATTCAAAGATTTCAAAACAAGTTATTAAAAGAAATTCTGAAAGCACCAAAGTACCACATATTTAATTGCATTTTTTTTAAACTAACATCACACCTGAGCCTTCTAATTATTATATGATTTGAAACTTGTCAAGCTTGTACTAAGATATGTGAAAAATGCTGATCAATTATGCACAGTTGTTGTTGGATGCTGTCTCTGTAAATATACAAACAATTAGATCCATTGTCGACATATTTTACTGTTTGACTATAGAAAACATTACAAATGATAAAAATTATCAAATTCAATTGTTCATGACCACTTGAAAGGTCAAGGATTTTATCAGAGCTCAATGTATGAGTTTTCCAGGTTCTCATAGAGAAAAGTGTCACCGCATTAAAGTATGCGATTCACTTCTGAAACGTCCTGCAAATGATTGGTTTTTGAAGAAAATTACCACTAGGAATGAAAAATGGGTTGAATACGATATATCTCATGCAATTGCTCAAAAAAAAACTTTCTCAAACCAGTTGCAAGCCAATATTCACCAGGAACAGGTGATGCCGTATGTTTGGTGAGATTTTAAAGGACATGCCTGTTTTCTGTTATTTCAAGATAACATAACTGTTAATTCGAATGTTTACTGTGATCAGCTAAATAAACTATATGATATACTTGGTTAAAGACAACTATATGATATGACTTCAACTTCTATACATTAAATGGGACACAATGCTACACCCACTACACCCCACTATTATTTGTTTCTGTTACTAAAAAAATTATTAGACTGTAAAACCTTCACCTCAAATGACTAGGACAAGACGCAACTTTATCAGTTGTTTGCCAATAACAATCAAATAATTTATGATCCCGGAATTACACTACTCCCAGAAATTTGAATGAAGATGTCTGAATTAAACAGCCAATATATAATTTAATACAGTATTTCTTTATCACACAAAAATGACTTGTTAAAGAATCTATAAGAAATGAAACTACACTTTAAACAACCTAATATTTTTATTTTTTTATATCAAATATTATAATAATTTATATTTTTAGGTGTCGGTGAAGAAATACTATTCAACATGATGAATGTTTTACATAACAAAATTATCCTCTATTTAGGAGCTATTTGAGGTAACTGGAGTAAGCGATCATATTAAGTAAGTTCTTGCATATTTTTTTATAAAAGAGTTAATTTGATCACAATAATTAAATATGTTGTAATCTTTGAAACATTTTAAGACACATTTTGTCAGTAGTTGGCAAAAAATATTGATTTGCTTTCTACAATATTAATTAAAAGGATTAAATTTGTTGATCTGATATCATTTTATTATTTATATATTTTCTATCTTAAATGGTTTTGTTTACTTATGCTCTGGCTTGTTCAATTTAACACTTTGTTTTCCAACCATTTTATTGATAATCTTTCATGTCACCGACTATCAGTTTGTAATTGGATGTGGAAGTAGAATAATTAAAATAAATTTTATAGATTTACCAGCCATTTGAATATCCCGTTTTTTTTATTAATACCAGTCAAAGTGACTGGTCTGTAAGAGAACATGTTTATTGTGGCATTAAGTAGAACAAACAATTGAATAATAAAATACTTGAGTTTTTGGTGTCTTTCTCTTGTTTGTGCATAAAGTAACAGCTAACGAAGAATTTTTAGATTTAAATTTGAATGCCAGAGCAATACTTTTAAAAATAATTATTTGTTGTAAAAGTTGATGAGCTTTTGGCTTGAAGCAATTTTGCCTTTTTTCTATAAATTTTCTCCAAACTGCTGAAACAAAACTGCAAATTTGTCTGTTTGCAAACATTGACTTCTTTGACTTTTTTGATCGAAACGAATGTATCCCAAAAATTTACAAAAAAATATGTCTATTCATTGTGTTGGAGAAAAATGATAATCCCCACTTGTTGTTCCACAAATATTGAAGCCTCAAATTATTTTCTTCGATATTCATATGACTAACAGAATCGCACTACTTAGATTTCCTCTCATAATGTTTTTTTTTAGCATGTGCCGTTGGCTTGAGTATGCCTTTGAAAGCACTATGAACTGGTAATCTACATGCAACACCTCCTTTATCAACTCTTGTCCAAATAGTTCCGCCTGAACCTATTTCAATTCCGGGTTTGGTGCGTTACTTCCAACTTTGTCTTCAGAACTGGAAGAAAGTTGACTGAATCACTTGGTACATCTGTTTGGAATATTCTCCTAACTTAATTCATCTATATCATCACGAATTTCCTTGTCTTTACAATTGATATCATTGTCTTGTGGATCGATTTGTCTAAAAATTCAGAGTCGCTAACATTTAATTCACTTTCTGCGTTCAAAGATTCCAGAAATACAGTGGTTGCATTTTTCAAATAATATAAACTTATATAATAATCTATAAAAATAAGTTGAAACTAAGACACTTTTTTTCTTTCATTTTATTTCAGTATCCACATAAATATGAGTTACTTCTGTATCACTATACAAGATGAATAGTAATTACTTTCAATAAAATTTTATTTATTGTGTTAAACGAAACTCAAAACAATCTAGTGAAAATCTAGTAATAATGCTGCAATCTGCACTTTCACAATATAATAAAGAATAAATAATATACATTGTTGTCTATAAAGAAGTCGGTGATAAACGCATGTAATCTGTGTTTATTGTTATTTCAGTCATTTTGACTTAATTGCTTATAGCAATGTAACATTGAAATCACAAGATGAATTTTATACTTCTAACTAAAATAAAGTCATAACTTCATTTTACAATTTAATTGCCCAACCAGTCTCGTTGACTAGCATAGTAAATAAATAAATAATATATTTATTACTAATAAAAATAATAAATTTCATTTCTCATTCAACTTTAAATATTTCTTTTTCGTATGATATGCACAAAATTTCTTTACAAAGGTTTTGCTGGTCTTATAAGCAATGGCAACAGCTTCTGTTATTTATTTTATTACAAAAAACAATTATAATTACACATGATATAACAATATAATTAACCATGTATAATATAACAATACATAACATAAAATAAAATACAATCTAATTATTAACTGTAACACTAAATTATATTTCATGGAAGTAACATAGTTGTGAAGAAATATCAAGATTAACTTGTGCCCATGGTAATTAGTTGTTTTATTGGTGTATTATGAACATCGGTATCTTTATTGAATTCAAGTTAGAGGACATCAGTACTATAATGAATTTAACAGCATTAGACTTAGGAATATGATACTTGTAAAATATTTGAGCTTTTGAAGAGAATCTATAAATTTGAGAGTTTATATAGAAACAAACTGTTAGTATATTAGTAAAACGACGCGTGGCAAGAGATGATATGCTGAATTCATTTAGTAATATATTGTGACCAAAGTTATGTTCGGGGTAAATTTTGTGCGTTCTGAAATGTAGTTATTTTGATAATTTTTGTTGAGCCTTCTCTACCGCATCGGAGTTATTACTAAGTTGAGGATACCAAATAATCGATTGACCGAAGTTTGGATCGTGCAATTGCATAGTACATGCTAATTAGTGACTGATTTGTTTTAAATTTTTTACAGTTTTTCCGCTAACACATTTATGTGCATTGTTTTTACACACATCTTTATTGAAATTAATCACAAAAATTTATTATAATTGTATTCCGAATTAAAAACTAAATTCAAAAATTAAATTTTATTCTATAATTCTGAAGATATTAGTTCGATAAGTTCCGTTTCAAAATTATCTACATTCATCCACTCAAAATTGAAAAATCAAACGATGTCATTGATGGATCTAATTATGAGGAAGATATATCTATTATGAGGAAGTACAATATTGAAACATAAACTTCAAAGTCTTTGCATCTTCTGGAAAATCCCTCTTTAAGTGCTTCAACAAGCACTTTAACAATTGGAAGTATATGTAGGTACTAGTATTAATATCAAATAAAAATATATTAATTTTGAAGTTAAATCCAATATTCAAAAAGTTTGAGCACAATTTTGCGCTTTCCTTGCAATCTTAAGTTTAGTTCATTGAGATGTTTAGTCATATCAGTCAGAAACATCGATTTGCATAACCATTCTTTATCGTTCAATTCGGGGTAATGCTGTTCTATTCATTAAGAAGAATTTTAATGTGTGGAAGACATGACACAGGCTTATTCAAGACATTGCCTAGACTAAGCCAATGAACATGGCTGTATAAAGGGAGGTCAACTTTCCATTTCTTCTAAAAGTGATTTAAATTGCCTGTGTGTCAATTTGAGAGAGGTCAACTATTTTAACAACACAGTGTTCATTACAGGAATGAAGCTCTGACGAAATTTTGGCAACAAAACATGCCTAATGTATTATGCAATGGAAGTTCAATGTTTTATGTACTTCTGTAACAAATTACAAATTTTAATTATTCTATCAGCTTCTAAATATACATTGCAATGTGTATGATACAGCATAAGGTTTTGTGGTTAATATTATTGACTACTGACTGTTTAAGAGGTTTGATAGATAGTTGCTTTTCACTGTGAAGCGATTCAAATACCTGGCACCGATAACCGAGGAACTTTATTGGGAAACTTTAATAAGTCTGAATTTTTATTATTGGAAAACTACCATTCACGACGAGTTACTACAGGGTCCGGCACTCGAAGTGTAACCAACTTCAAACCGCTCGCGTAGCTGATGCACTGGTACCAACTGTCAGTAAGTTAGCTAAATGATAGTTTGGTGTATTGTCTATAAGCGCACGAAAGTATTTAGTCAACAGTGAACGCGAAAAAAAGAAAACAGTAATGGATTTCAAACATAACAGTGTGATTACATTATATTTAGCTGGAAAAACACCTCCGGCGATTGTTCGAGGGCCCAAACACCTTAAAGTGAATAAAGTTCTCGTTTATCGCACCATAACTCGTTACAATGAAACTGGTAGCATCGCAAAACGTCATGAAGGTGGTCACCAAAAGACTGCATTGTCACATGAGATGGTCAAAAAAGTGAGAAAGCGACTCGAGCGAAATCCCCGACGAAGTGCCAATTAAATGGCAGAAGAACTTAACATATCTGACTGTAGCATCCGCCGCATACTGAAAAATGATCTCAAGGTTAAGTCTTATAGGATCCAAAAGGCACATGATCTTACGCCGAAGCAGCAGCAAGTGAGACTTCAGAGAGCTAAGGAGTTGCTTTGCCGGGCCGAGAGTGGTAAATTTTCGAACATTGTGTTTTTCGACGAGAAAATTTTCACAATTAAGCAATTCGTAAACTCTCAAAACGATAGGGTTTACTTGACTGAACGTTCAGATAAGAATTTGAGCCATCGACTGACCACCAGGAGGCAACACCCGCCACAGAATATGGTTTGGCCCGCTGTAACCGCAGATAGGCGGTCTCCAATCGTTTTCATCGAGCCTGGCGTCGAGGTAAATGTGCAATATTATCGGGAAAGTATTCTGAAGGTTGTTTTGAAGCCATGGGCACACAAACATTTCGGTGGCAGACTATGGACGTTTCAACAGGACTCGGCACCGTTTCATAAAGCTCGAGTAAACCAAGAATGGCTGAAAATCAACGTTCCGAACTTCAAAAACGTCCGCACAATGGCTCTCGAATTCACCAGATGCGAATCCTATGGATTATTCTCTATCGGCCATTTCGGAGAGCAAGGTCCGAACTAAGGGGTACATCAGTCTCGAGGCGCTAAAAAAAGCCGTTGTCCGCCAGTGGGCCAAAATACTTGCAAATCACGTTCGGCCAAATGCAATTTGTTTTTGGACCGTCTAAAGGCCATAGTCAAAGCAAAAGGTGGTCATGTCGAACAAAAGTGAATGTTCTTAAATTTTGTATTATTTTTACATATTTTGTACTTTGAATCGAGTAAAATTGATTTTCCAAACTGAAATTATGGCTCTGTCAATTGGTTACACTTCGAGTGCCGGACCCTGTATATCCCAATTTTCTACAGGCTGTCCTAATGCTTCTAAGCACCTTGAATTTTTATTCACTAACTTCTGTTTTTATTGGGAAGTCATTAAACATTCTGTTTATGTGGTTATTTATTATTATTTTGTTATTTCCGAACCTAAGCAATCTCCAAGCAATCTCGTAATTTGCTGTTGATGATGGCAAGAATTTTACCCATATTTCTGGAAACAAGAGATTGTTTATGACTAATGCAATCCAAAGTCCAAATTGTACGAAGAACCCACTTTTTATTTCTACATAGTTTATGCCAAAATTATTTGAATTGTGAAAATTGTGAGGTTCCACTGGTATGCACTCTTGTTGGATAGCAAATATTTGTGATGCAGAATGCATGCATATGTAATAGTTTTAATTTTTTTCACCTCAAGAGGTATTGTCGTTAGTAAAATGGCTTCACCTCTTTGCTCAGATAACAAAAGCGTTTTCCATCACTCTTCGAGCTCGAATCAATCTATAATTAAATTTTTTTTTTCATAGGTCAAATTTCTGTAAGGATAAGGATTTAATAAATTTTCTTTCAGACAAGAGGTATCGTCACCAACAATAACAACTGGTAATTTACAAATGTAATTTGGTAACTTTGTGGAAGAAGGCAAATTCAGAGCTTTATTGTCCAGCTTCATTTCTAGTATTCTTGTCTGAAACATCACTGTCATGGGTTCGGCCGTTTCGACCCACGTCAAAAACAAGAACTTGTATTCTGCATCTGCAAGATCTAAAACTATAATGCTGTGTTTGTGAGATACAGCACTAATGTCCAGCCACATTTTTTTTGAGAATTTTTTCCAGTACTGAAATCAATTTGTCGCTTTTGATATTCAAGAAGCAAAAGAATAGCTTCATGAGTCCATTTAAATGCTGTAATAAACAATTGGCTGTTAAATTATATGCATATTAATCGATTTTGATTTATCTTAATTAAAATTACCTGAATTTTAACTTGGATTTCTCACGGATTCATCATTACCTCCATTTAAATGAGATTTTGAACCTTCAGGTTCTTCTGTGTCGGTTTCTAAATATTTACAATTCGCGGTGTTCCTTATCGCATGAATACTTTATTGATTAATGTTAATGCTATTTCTTTGGCGGTTGCAGTTTTGAGTGCAAATAGCTCGACTCGCCGGGTAGCCGTATCATCTATGATTAGTTCCCAATTATATCGATTTGGCGTCTCAGGTAGTGGTCCAAACAGGTCCACATACATTACTTTAAACCTTTGCCTCATAATCGGAGTTCTCAATAGTCCGGCTGGTTTTTGATTAGACGATTTGTATTTTTGGCATTGCGTGCATGCCCGGACGTAATTGGTGATTTCTTATTTCATGCCGTCCTAGTAGTAACGAGAAGAGATACGTTGGATGGTACGTTCTATTCCTCATGTAGGATCGTCATGATACTCCGCGGCTTGTCCACAGGAGCGCTGATTCTTCTGGTTCGCCGTTTTCTAGACAATTGATTATTCTATTGATCTCCCAACTGACTTTTCCTTAATTGTTTTGCACCTTTAGTGGGTAAGTCAGCTTCTATTTGGTTTATCTCTATTTCCTCTGGGACTAATCTGGATAGTGCATCTTTTCTTGCATGTACATATTTTATTACTAAAGTATGTACTTTTATTACTTGGAGTTTGCAGTGACATAGTCATTTTAGCGGTTGGTGATTCGATGTAATGAAGACTTGAGAGTCCTCTATATATCACTAAACTTGTTTACTGCCCAAACTACGGCTAGAGCTTCCCTTTCGGTGGTTGAGTAGTTAACTTCTACTTTAGTTAAAGCCGGCTTGCGTATTCGACTGGATGTTCTTTCTGACCCTCCCCCTGAAGTAGAACTGCCCCTATCGCGTAGCTGCTGGCGTCTGTTCTCGGACAAAACAGGTGCGATGGTTAATACATTTTTCAGCTTTCCGAAGGCTTCCGCTTGTTCTGATTCTCACTTCCATACGGCCGTTTTCTTCGTTACAGATGAAAGAGGACCAGCTACGTCCGCGAATGACGGAATAAATCTCCGGAACCAGGAACAAGTCTGTAAAAACGATAATAATTGCTTAACAAACATTTTACGGTGATGGTATAGCAATTATGGCTGCAATCTTTTCTGGATCGGTCTGGATACCCCCTGGTCGCAAGATGTGTCCATTGTCTTGGTTCATCTCTTGCTTGAAAGTGTTTCAGATCACTCATGTGTTTCTCGAAGATTGGCGATAGTATGATTAGGTAATCTAGATATGCAAACACCTGCATGTCCTTAAGTCCTGCTCTCAATCGATCCATCAATCGTTGGAACGTTGCGAGTACATTCTGGAGACCCAACGTCATTCTCTTGAACGCAGTCCTCTTCCGTGACTTGAACTTGCTAGTATCCAGATCGTAGATCCAGAGTCGACATATATTTTGTCTTGATTTGTGATTATTTAAATAAAATGCGACGTTGGATATTAATATATATATATATATATATATATATATATATATTTATTATAATAAAATGTAGTGAATATAAGGGCGTCAGATAGTTGGTGTTTTTATGCTGAGCTCTAAACTTATACTGAATACAAAAATAGTAAAAATTAACATTAATAATATTAGCCCCGCCCGTAAGAGGCGGGTTACATTAATTTGTGCATCTACGGGGGATGATCTGAAGGCATTTGCAGACCCATAAATAAAATTACCAGACAGTCCAGACATATAACTAACATCAAAATAAAAAATATCTTATATTACAAATGCATTTAGCACTTAAACTGTGAATGACATTAGACCACCTGCATCATAGTCCGGCGACACTCTACAAAAAATATTTCATGTGTAAAATGAGATGCAGACAGTCGTCTGCACCCCCAGGCGACAGGCTATCGTACCAGAATACAAGACGGTACGATACCCTTACAAAAAATAGTTCAGATTACCACTATTGGGAATCATTAACATGGCGGGCACCTTGAAATAATACTAATATTATTTCGAAACTAAAGATACATTAATTATAAGCCTAATAATATAGGTAATTAAAAAAAAAATTAAGAAAGTAATACAAAGTAACTAATTTAAACTTCACTAACTCATGTCACAAATTGAAAGTTATTAAATTGTATTAAATTGTTTGTCATAAAATTGTTTTGTTCCATTATTTTGTACACTTCACTTAGTTTATATATTCACATGATTTTGTTCATTATCAATGGGTAAAACACAAACCTTAGGGGCAGCTCTTTTGAAAACGTTATTTTGAACTTTCACTGTCACTACACGCACTTCCTTATCTAGTCCTGGATACCCCTCGATAATGCGACCTAATTGCCAATTCAGTGGAGGTACATTATCTTCTTTGAGAAGTACCATGGTTCCGACCTTTAATGATTGGTTTGCACGGCCTGTGCATTTTGTTCTACTCTGCAACTCCGAAATGTATTCCTTATGCCAGCGTTTCCAAAAATGTTGTGCCAAACGCTGCAGGTGCTGGTAGCGTCCTAGTCTATTTTTAGGAATGTCAAGTACATTTGGGATGGAAATAGATGTTAAGAATTTGCCAATTAAGAAATGGCCAGGAGTCAATGGATTTAAATCATTAGGATCGGAACTCAAAGGAGAAATTGGCCTGGAATTTAAAATAGCTTCGATCTGTGTTAAAATTGTATAGAAATCTTCAAAGGTAAGGCATGCATTTCCTAAAATTCGCTTTAAATGCGACTTACATGATTTTATACCGGCTTCCCAAATACTCCCAAAATGAGGTGATTTAGCAGGAATAAAATGCCAATTGATGCCGTCGTCACTTAATGATTTCATAACATTACTAAGGTTATTTTTGCGCAAAAAATTAGCTAATCTTTTAATTTCCGACGATGCCCCGACAAAATTTGTTCCGTTGTCTGAATAAATGTTAGTGGGTTTTCCCCGACGTGCGATGAATCGTCTGAGTGTAGCTAAGAAGCATTCTGATGTTAAATCCGATACTAGTTCTAAATGAATGGCTCGCGTACTAAAACAAATAAATAGGCATATATACCCTTTAATTTTTTTATACCCTCTAGTACGACGATCTCGCAACGTAATCGGACCTCCAAGGTCCACGCCGCAAAAATCGCCCATTAATGGGGAAATAGAAGTAGGATTAACCTTGAAGCAGATGACGCATCTTCGTATAATACCTTTACACAGATTTCTACCGTTGATTGGCCAGTATGTCTCTCTGAGCGTATGCAACAAGCGTTGCGCTCCAGAATGAAAAGATTTGATATGTTCATATCTGGCAATCAACGATGAAAGTGCATGATTTTTAGGTAGAACCATTGGGTGACGCTTATCGTAACCGAAATCAGACAATTTTATTCTACCGCCAACTCTCAAAATACCGTTTTCGTCTAAAAATGGGTTGAGAGATTTTAAATCTGATATAGTTTTTATTGGCTCGTGGTTTGATAGAGATTCTATTTCATTTTTGAATCTTTCACGTTGTGCTAATTTAATTAATCTTACGCGAGCATCATTAATTTCGGTGGTTTTTAATTCACCGTGGATACGGTCGCCCTTGTTTTCTTGGCCTTGTTCTTGCAATTTTTAAGGAACCGAACACAATATTCAATGACCCTAACTCACTTTGTATATGATGAATACATATTAAATATATTAGTTGTGGTTTGTTCTATTACTGTTAACGAAACATGTTTAATTTCTTCTTCGGTTTCTGATATGATATCTACGCCAAAAGAAAGTTTGTCAGTGGTATTCAACCAAGATGGACCGAACCACCACAAATCTGAATTAATTAATTCTTCCGGTAACATTCCTCGCGAAATTAAATCGGCAGGATTATCTTCTGATCTAACATGGTACCAATTGTTTGGATCCGTATTGGTTTGGATTTGCGAAACCTTATTAGCAACAAACGTTTTCCACTTGTGGGAAGGCGATTTAATCCATGCTAATACTATTTTTGAATCGCTCCAAAGCATTTCGCGATTAATGGAAATTTCTAAATTATCGTTAACTTTATTAACTAATTTTGATAATAAATGAGCCGCGCATAATTCTAAACGCGGCGATGTGATGTTTCGTAACGGAGCAACCCGCGATTTTGCCGCTGCAATATGTACTGAGCAATAAATGTTATCTTATATATAAAAATGGAGCTCTCTTTCAAATGTCCGAATAAAACTCGAAAACGGCTGACTCGATTTGGCCAGTCTAAGTCTTGAAAAATTCGTGCCAATCCAGAGAAAGTCCAAAAGGTGAGAAATTATTTCAAATCTGCGTAGAAACTTTACATTTTTAATTTGAAAATTTTTGTAGAAGCGTAATTTAAATAAAACAATGGACGGTGGCTAATACGCGAAATGTCAAACGTTTTTGACAGATGATGTTCAATTACGTTCAATAGGATATTTTACGTGAATATTATTTAATTATGATTAAATTGTAGTAAGTAGTTTTGTTAGTAGTTATATTTACACACAAAAACGTTAGTACACGGGTCGCAAGTGTTACTAGAGACTCAAAATATCAACTTTTTTGAAATGTTAATATGAAAATGCACTTTTTGGCATATTTTTCTTAAACACGGTGCTCTGAAAGATCTCATTTGTATAATTATATACTCATTGGTATTTATAAAACATTTTCTAGGTTATATTATTTTTATTTATGTTATTTAAAGAACCTAAATTTGGTATCGATCAAATGGACATTTTATCGAATAACATTTTTCCAGTTATAATTTCGCAGAATTTATCGAAGAATAGATAGTAATATATGAAGGTCCGGGGTTAAAAAGGTCCACCAGCGATGTGTGAAAAACCAGTAAAGTTAAGCATTGTTTAACAAGAAACTGAAAACTAGAGGGAAAAAGATGTATAACCAGCTATAATCTTGATTCTTACGACTTTGCTATCTGGAGATAAACTGTAATCTTTGAAAATCCATAATACAAATATTTTCTTCCGTTGGTAGTTTTTTAGCATTAGTTAAAAGTGTAATTATTTTGTAAAATACTTTTAAAATCAAAATTAGACATTAACCTGTTTACCACCTGTCCGTTCCAAGTTACCCTGTCTATGGGATAGAAAGGTCTAGATAACAAATTTTTGGAAGACATCAAAAAAGCACATTTCTACAATGATGAAGTAGAAGGCAGTTTACTGAACGTAGTCAGATAATTGTTCGTTTGATATGTCTTATTTGTTGTGATATAATTGTTATGGTTTTCACAATATAGTTTATATTTGCTCAAAGTCAAATTAGACCTTTGTGCCTCGCCCTGCTCTACATATATACTTTTTATTAAATTTACTTTAATTCATCGAATGTAACTTGAAACTTTTCAAAAAGTAGGTTAAAGAAAAAATACTTAATTCATTTTTTATCTCTCCTCGCAAAAATTTGAAAATTTGGTATAAGCTCAGTAGTATTATTTACAATTATACACAAAATCCAGAATCCAAAAAGAATCTGAAAAACCTGAAACGTAATTAATAAGCCGAAAGACCAAAAAAGACGCATCGGCAAATCCGAGTAATTCACAAATGATAGGATGGTGCAGATACATATGTCTATTAATATTGATGTTATTGATAAATTTTAAATTATTACAAAATTGTGACCATGTTTTGGTTATTTTTGATGGTACTTCTTCGTCTCATGATAATTTGCACTTCCATAACTCTTGCATGATTAATTTTGGAATTATGACTACTGGCGCTAACAGGCCTAATGGATCATAAATTTGAGCCGTAGTGGCTAATATTGTCCTCTTGCTGATTTTATTACTTATAGTGATGCTGTCTGTTGTATATGCAAATTTATCAGAGTACGAATTCCATACCATCCCTAAAGTTTTAATTTGTTTCTCGCTGAAATTTGCGATATAATCTTCACTTTGAAAGGCTACGTGATTGCTATTAAATTTTCGTATATTAAACTTGGCTTGATTCAAAATCTTTAATAAATTTTGCTTTATAGTTTTTAACTGCGGTAGAGTATCTGCTCCGGTAATTAGATCATCTTCATAGAAATCCTTTCTAATTATTTCACATTCAATGGGGTAACTTTCATAATTTTCCTTGCACAATTGTTCAAGACATCTTATGGCCAAAAATGGAGCAGATGCTGTACCGTACGTTACCGTATTTAATTCGAAACATTTTATAGGATCATTAGAATTATCGCGCCAAAATATTCTCTGAAACTTCCTATCATCCTTGTGAATTATAACTTGCCGATACATCTTTTCGATATCAGCTGTCAAAGCGTACTCGTGCCGTCTAAATCTTAAGAGAATGGAAAAGATAACCTTTTGTATCGTCGGCCCTACTGCTTGTAAGTCATTGAGTGACCGACCGTTACTCGTCTTACATGAGGCGATAAATACCACCCTCAGCTTGGTGGTTAAGCTTTCCCTTTTAATCACCGGATGATGAGGCAAATAATAAGCGTTTGTTGGTTCTCGAAATTCATTAACCTCTCGCATATGACCTAAATTTAGATATTCATCTATGAAGTTTTTATATTCTTTGAACAATTCTTTATTAGCCTTAAAATGTTTTTCGAGAAGAGCGAATCGTTTCAATGCAATTTGTTTCGAGTTTCCTAATTCAATTTTATTATATTTAAAAGGTTTTTGAACGACAAATCGTCCGTCAAAATTTCGATTAGTATGTGCCACAAAATGACGTTCACATTCTAATTCACAATCACTAAAACAATGTGCACTTTCAACTTTCTCTAACTCCCAAAATTTTTCTACACTGTTATTTAAAATTGAAATTCAATTAGTACATATATTTTGCTCGCGATATTCTTTTCTTTACTGTTAGTTTTTTAAAATCCTCACATTTGAATAATAAGTGACGTTTCTTGCATAATACACATTGCATTGCGTTCGAGATCGCATATGATTTTGTCATTCTATCGGTTCTTAATGGCGCTTGTTTATGGGATTTGATAATCGGAACCTTATCAAAGTGGAGCGATTCAAAAACCTGCCACCGATAATCCAGAAACTTTACCAGATCGGAAAATTTTGAAATGTCCGAACTTTTATTGTTGGATAGCTCCCATTCGCGACGCGTTTCCGAATCCACCTTACTTAACATTAAATATATAATCAATGAATCCCAATTATTGACAGGCTTACCTAACGCTTCTAAACAACGTAGATTTTTATTGAAGCTATCCACTAACTTTCTTAACATTTTAAAGTCTTCTGCTTTCATTTCCGAATGATTAATAAATTTTTGATATGGTTATTAATTATTAACTTTTTATTTTCGAACCTATCTTTAAGTAATTCCCAAGCAATCTCGTAATTCGCAGCCGATGATGGTAATGAATGAATTACGCTTGCAGCTTCATTTTTTAGGCATGATTTCAAATAATAAAATTTTTGGACATTGCTTAGATTTGTGTCGTTATGTATTAATGCGGTAAAGGAATCATAAAATTGCAACCAATTACTATAAGCGCCATCGAATGTTGGTAGCGCTATATTTGGAAGCTTAATATTATTTTGAAAACCGTGTGATTGCTCGCTTGCAATCGAACTGCTCGACTCCGATTGTGGTATTTTATTAATTAAAGAATTTAAAATTTCTTTTACTCGATCACAAGTATCAATGACTTTGGAGAGATCGATCTCACATAACTTATTCGACTTCACCTCGTCGTCATTGATAGTAATTAAATTAATGATTACGTTTTCATAATCTCTATTTAAGGTATTTAATTCATCTAAATGATTACCGAGATCACTACTATTTAATTCAGACATCGGCAACTTTAATAACTTTTGGCAATAATTTTCTAATTTTGTTAGTTTCATCTTTAAAACTTTTTTTAGTTTTTAATTCTTTTTGTAACTCCATTTTTTGCACAGATTATATAAAAAAGGATGTGTTTGAGTAATAAAGGAATAATTGATGAATGTACTTGAACTGACCTTTTTTGCTGTCCCGCTGTGCCTTGTTGTTGCCTGTGTAGAATCTCAGCTGTTCCGTTTGGTTTGCTCCGTCCTCACGGTGTTAACACTTGTTGTTTAAATTATTAATTGAATTTTATAATGGAAATACTATTATTCTTTCGAATATAGTAATTTATTTGTGATTTTATTAAATTTAATCACTGAATTTTAATCATTTATTTGTGGTATTATTAAATTTAATCATTCTCATTCTATTAATTTGATCTTAATTTAATAATAACTCACTTGAATTTATCGATTTTATTAGTGATTTTATAAACTAATCACTTGAATTATTAATATTAAATTCAATCACTTGAACTATAGATTTGATTTTAATTTAATAATTTACTTTGATATTTTAGCGAACTGTATGTTGCTGGTTGATTAATTTACGTGAACATCCAAAAGATCACTTAAAATTATTAATATTATTTATTTGTGTCCTTTGGAAAGTTTACACTTTTAAATTTGTTCTATAATTGAACTCTTGGTGTGATCTGTGATTATTTAAATAAAATGCGACGTTTGATATTAATATATATATATATATATATATATATAATATAAATATAAATAAATATATATATATATATATATAAATATATATATATATATATATATATGGACGCTATTTAAACTACCATTCCTATCACCCCAAATCTACCAAGATTGCATCCATCATCAACTTACTAGATCATGCCATCCTTCTTTCTCATCCATCACATTGGGAAAAAAATATTAATTTGATATATTCTACCCTTCAAAATAATTCCTATCCACTACAACTTTTACGCTCAGTAATAAATAATAGATTACCCTTTCTTCGTAATAAATTCCGTACAGCTTCCTCATTTACCTCCCAATCACAACAAAATAGTATCATTTCACAAAACCTTGTGAAGCCTCCCGAAAATTCACTATCTATCAATTCCTTCATCTCATTACCGTACATTGACTGCCTTTTCCACTCATGGAAAAAACTTTTTTCATCCGTTGGTCTGAAGCTAGTGTGTTCGACTGGACACACTCTCTCAGACTTATACACTAATTTAAAAACTCCTACCCCTATTTCCCGCACTTCAAACATCGTATATGTCATTGATTGTAATGATTGTTCAAGCTGTTATGTTGGAGAAACTTCACAATTTCTCTCAAAAAGAATGCGCCAACACGAACTTAATAGTTTGAACAGAAAACAAAATAAAACCATGATCACCGAGCATGTCTCCAAATTTAAACATTCTTTTAATTTCACCAATCCAAGAGTTATTCATCGTGAATCTAACATTTTACGCAGGAAGTTCGCTGAGAGTATTTTCATACAAATATTACCTTCTATTAACAAACGATTTGATTCGGCTTCTCTTTGCAATATTTACCGCGATGCTTCAAATAATTTTTTCAATATGCGCAATACATCCTAACATTTCTTTTATGTATTCTACATATTCTTTTGTGTATGCATATATGTGTATGTGTATGTGTTACATATATTACATTTATTGTTGCGTTTATATATACATATATATGTTATGTTATAATTTTTTATGTAACTTTTATCGTTCCATAACTATTATCGTTTTTCTGTTAATATCTATACTTTTTCCTAATAATTTTCTCTTCATTCACATATTTTTGGGATTTGATTATGGATGTCTTGCACATGTATAAATTTTTTACTATGTTCCTACTGCGCATTGATCGTTGAGAAAATCTTCGTAATATGGAACCACCAAAATTCTCTCTATCCCGTTCTCTCACCAATGACGATACAGTTTCCAGTATTTTCCGCAAACACGTTCGCACACATTTTACTCTCGTACACACTCGTAATACAACTTCCAAACTAACAACATGTTCGTTTGGAATAAGCTTTTTTATAATAAAATATATCATTCATTTTAATTTTACAATTTTTTTAAAAAATTTTCATAACTCGACGTTTCATCAATTTTTTATTTCACTTTTATTTATTTTTTGTGCAATTTTGTGTTTTTGTGTTGTTTTTCAAAGTTTATTTGTATGGTGAGTTTCTTTACATTGTTTATTTTATGGTTGTTTTTCATATATACTTTTCATATACACTGTTTTACTTATTTTTGTCTGTTAATTATGTATTTTTTTATTTTGTTTTTAATTTGTAACCCTGAATTATTTAATTGTAGCACTGAAGATGGGTCAAATCCAGACCCGAAACGTATGTTCTCTATAAATAAAAACATTTTTCATTAAAACTGTTTTTTAATTACTGGATGGATGCCCAAGAAACAATTTTATTATATTATTTCACCATCTGAAGAAAAACCTCTCGCTTTATATATATATATATATATATATATATATATAATGAAATTGTTTCTTGGGCATCCATCCAGTAATTAAAAAACAGTTTTAATGAAAAATGTTTTTATTTTAAGAACATACGTTTCGGGTCCTGATTTGACCCATCTTCAGTGCTATAATTAAACTAGTTGGTTTGGTATTTAGCCTTGAGGCAAATTACATGAACTTCCCGATATGTGTAAATAATCAACTTGATCAAAAAAATGTGTAAATAATATACTTCATCAATCCTACTTTTAAAAAAAAACGATAATAATTTTAGCAAAGTTTGACGAATTTTCAAAATTAAACTACTTGTTGTAAGGCCGTAATATTACAGTAAGTTCTATAAGACCATGATGTATATCGTCAAAAAAAGTTCCATGAAAAACGGCTTAAATTTTTTTTTAACAGTTAATTACAAGAAAACGGCTCGGTAGATTTTCACCTAAAATTAATCAGCATCATTCCCGGAAGATATCTTTCGAACAGTTTTTGATTTTTCAAAATCGGTTCGGTAGGATGAGCTTAAATGTGGACGAAAATTTAACACTTTTTTTCAACATTTAATTACAAGAAAACGGCTCGGTAGATTTTCACCTAAAATTAATCAGCATCATTCCCAAATGATATCTTTCGAACAGTTTTTGATTTTTCAAAATCGGTTCGGTAGGATGAGCTTAAATGTGGACGAAAATTTAACACTTTTTTTCAACATTTAATTACAAGAAAACGGCTCGGTAGATTTTCACCTGAAATTAATCAGCATCATTCCCAAATGATATCTTTCGAACAGTTTTTGATTTTTCAAAATCGGTTCGGTAGGATGAGCTTAAATGTGGACGAAAATTTAACACTTTTTTTCAACATTTAATTACAAGAAAACGGCTCGGTAGATTTTCACCTAAAATTAATCAGCATCATTCCCAAATGATATCTTTCGAACAGTTTTTGATTTTTCAAAATCGGTTCGGTAGGATGAGCTTAAATGTGGACGAAAATTTAACACTTTTTTTCAACATTTAATTACAAGAAAACGGCTCGGTAGATTTTCACCTAAAATTAATCAGCATCATTCCCAAATGATATCTTTCGAACAGTTTTTAATTTTTCAAAATCGGTTCGGTAGGATGAGCTTAAATGTGGACGAAAATTTAACACTTTTTTTCAACAGTTAATTACAAGAAAACGGCTCGGTAGATTTTCACCTAAAATTAATCAACATCATTCCTAAATGATATCTTTCGAACAGTTTTTGATTTTTTAAAATCGGTTCGGTAGGATGAGCTTAAATGTGGACGAAAATTTAACACTTTTTTTCAACAGTTAATTACAAGAAAACGGTTCGGTAGATTTTCACCTAAAATTAATCAGCATCATTCCCAACTAATATCTTTCGAACAGTTTTTGATTTTTTTAATTCGGTTCGGTAGGATGAGCTTAAATGTGGACGAAAAGTTCAACACTTTTTCTCAAATTACAAAGAAACGGCTTGGTAGATCGTTGCACAAAACTGACAAACGATAGTCCTCACCGAAATACATCAAATGGCTTTTAAATTTCTAAAATCGGTTCAGGCGTTTTTGAGAAAACGTCGATCAAAAGTCTAATTTTGACAAATGCCAAAAAGACCATACTGATTTTTGCAAACTTTGACGAATTTTTAAAGCTAAACCAGTTGTCGTAGGGCCGTAATATTTTAGTATGACCTAGAAAACTATGGTATCTATCGTCAAAAAAATAATCATAAAAATCGTCAAAATTTTTTTTTAAAAACTTTATTACAAGAAAACGGCCCGGCCGATCTTTACCAAAAACTAATCAGCACGATTCCCAACCAATATCTATCGAACGGTTTTTGAATTTTCAGAATCGATTCAGAATTGCGGGCTAAAACGTGGACGAAAAATTTTTCACTTTTCTGCAATTTACAAAGAAACGGCCCGGCCGATCGCCGCACAAAACTCAGAGACGATAGTCCTCATCGAGATACATCAAATGGCTTTTAAATTTTTGAAATCGGTCCAACCGTTTTGGAGAAAACGTCGATTTACGGCAAAAAATCTGTTCACACACACACACACACACACATACACACACACACACATACACACACACACACATACTTTTTCCAAATTTGGTCTCATTCGATTCAGAATGGCTCGAAACGTCGAGAAAACATAAAATTAGCGATTCGGATTTTTTGATGAAAACATAAACTTCTCCTTCGGGAAGTTAATAATTCAGGGTTACAAATTAAAACTATATAAAAAATACATAATTAACAACCAAAAATAAGTAAAACAATGTATATGAAAAGTATATATGAAAAACAACCATAAAATAAACAAATGTAAAGAAATTCACCATACAAATAAATATTGAAAAACAACACAGACACAAAATTGCACGAAAAAATAAATAAATGTGAAATAAAAAATTGATGAAACGTCTAGTTATGAAAAATTTAAAAAAATGTAAAATTAAAATAAATGATATATTTCATTATAAAAAAGCTTATTCCAAACGAACATGTTGTTAGTTTGGAAATTGTATTACGAGTGTGTACGAGAGTAAAATGTGTGCGTAAGTGTTTGCGGAAAATAGTGGAAACTGTATCGTCATTGGTGAGAGAACGGGATAGAGAGAATTTTAGTGGTTTCATATTACGAAGATTTTCTCAACAATCATGCGCAGTAGGAACATAGTAAAAATATATACATGTGTAAGACATCCATAATCAAATCCAAAAAATGTGAATAAAGAGAAAATTATTAAGAAAAAGTATAGATATTAACAGAAAAACGATAATAGTTATGGAACGGTAATAGTTACAATGAAAAATTAATATAACATATATATGTATATATAAACGCAAAACAATAAATGCATATATGTATACGCATACACATACAAGTATATGTAAACACATGTAACACATATAAATGTACAAAATATATGCAAACACATATATACATACACATATACACATACATATACATGTGCATACCCACTAGAGATGGGTCGTTGACGGTTTTGCCGTCAACGAAACGAAACGGTTATCGGGGTTTCGTCAACTAGTTAAATAACTAGTTATTTTTCAACTATAGTTATTTTTAACGATTCAACGCTGGCAACGTTAAGAAACTGATAGTTGAAATAACTGTTTCATTGAAAGTTGGTAATATGAAGTTTGTTCTTATAAAAGTCAAGTTGACGTTGGATTTGATGAATAAAAAGAAATAAATGTGAATTGTCACATTTATTACACACACACACCTATATATATATATATATATATATATATATATATAATAAATAAAGGTTTAATTTAAAAAACTTAAATATTTTCATTACAGCAAAGCCATATACTAAAACATCGAATTTACATGTTATATAAAAATAGCAATATAAAAATGTATAGTTATATAAAATGTTATGAAAAATAAAAAATCAATTTTCAGGTTTAGTTTAAAAAAATTATTACAAGACAAATGCTATGAGATTTTTATGAAAAATATTAACCATTGAAAACTATAATAAATGTAACTGATTTTCTAAAATTAAACGATTTGGCGCGCGTTGCAAGTTTCTTTTAAGATGTACATGTACATTTGCAATATTATAAAAGCAGTAGCCTAACAATAAGCGATTTTCATAGTATTAGTTGATCCTTTCCGACGCAGGTACCTGCCTACGTTCGTTTTCAACAACGAACGAATTCCTATATCGTTGAAAAAACTAACTGGCCGCCATGTTTTCAACTGCTTCGAAACCAGTTGATTTTCAACTAGATATTTCGTTGCGACGAAACGGTTAGTTAGTTAACGAAGAAGAAACGGTTGAAAATAACCGTTCGTTGATTCAACGCCCATCACTAATACCCACCTACATCTACATATACATGTAAACATATATATACATGTTCATATACACATACATACACATACATACATATATATATATACATGTATATATACACATATATACATATACATATATATACACATACATACATATACATATACATATAACATACAAAAAAGAAATGTTAGGATGTATTGCGCTTATTGAAAAAATTATTTGAAGCATCGCGGTAAATATTGCAAAGAGAAGCCGAATCAAATCGTTTGATAATAGAAGGTAATATTTGTATGAAAATACTCTCAGCGAACTTTCTGCGTAAAGTGTTAGCTTCTCGATGAACAACTTTTGGATTGGTGAAATTAAAAGAATGTTTAAATTTGGAGACATGCTCGGTGATCATGGTTTTATTTTGTTTCCTGTTCAAACTATTAAGTTCGTGTTGGCGCATTCTTTTTGAGAGAAATTGTGAAGTTTCTCCAACATAACAGCTTGAACAATCATTACAATCAATGACATATACGACGTTTGACGTGCGGGAAATAGGGGTAGGAGTTTTTAAATTAGTGTATAAGTCTGTGAGAGTGTGTCCAGTCGAACAAACTAGCTTCATACCAACGGATGAAAAAAGTTTTTTCCATGAGTGGAAAAGGCAGTCAATGTACGGTAATGAGATGAAGGAATTGAGAGCTAGTGAATTTTCAGGAACAGGGTTAAGGTTTTATGAAATGATACTATTTTGTTGTGATTGGAAGATGTACGGAATTTATTACGAAGAAAGGGTAATCTATTATTTATTACTGAGCGTAAAAGTTGTAGAGGATAGGAATTATTTTTGAAAGGTAGAATATATCAAATTAATATTTTTTCCCAATGTGATGGATGAGAAAGAAGGATGGCATGATCTAGTAAGTATGATGGATGCAATCTTGGTAGATTTGGGGTGATAGGAATGGTAGTTTAAATAGCGTCCAGACCAAGTGGATTTTTGATACCAAATGTAGTGATGGAGTTGTTATTTGTAGAAAGGGTAATATCTAAAAATTAATGGAGTTGTTGAGTCTCTACGGTAAAACAAAGGTGTGAGTCGAAATATTAAAAGAATTTAGGAAATTGGTTATGTTATAAGTAGGAATGCAAGTTAAAATGTCGTCAACGTAACGTTTGTAAAAAAGAGGTACATAAGACAAAGTATTAAGAGTAGAGTTCTCTAGGAATTGCATACAAAGTTCAGCAAGTGGGGCACTCAAACTGGAACCCATTGGAGTGCCAAATTTTTGTTAAAAAAGGAGTCGTTGAACGAAAAATAAGTATTGGAAATAACGAATTTAATACATTTTAGGAACCAAGAAAAATGATATCTGTGTGTTTGCTGATATCAACCCATTTATGGTCTATGGCAGAGAGGATAAGGTCAGGTGAAATGTTAGTGAAGAGGGAAACAACATCTAAACTTATAAAGGAAAAATCAGATGGTACATTAAGGGAGTTAAGTTTGGGAATGAGTTCGAAAGAATTTTTGACAAAATGGGGAAAATTTTGAGTGATATTGGACAAAATTGAACTAATAAATTTGGATAATTTGCAAGAGGGGAATTTAAGTCAGCAACTATTGGTCGAAGAGGAAAACCATCTTTGTGGATTTTGGGAAGACATAAAGTTTTGGGGAAATGGGATTGTAAGTTTTTAATAATGTAGAGAGAGAGGTTTGGGAATTTGTTTGTTTTCTATGAGTGAATCAATAAATTTCAAAGTATTCCGATTTATAAGGTCGGTGGGATCTGAATTATAGGCTCGGAGGCTGATAGCTAGGAGGGACATGGATTTGGAAATATAGTCAACTTTGTTCATGAACCGTGATGTTACCCTTATCTGCCCTGGTAACAACAATTTCTGGGTGTTGTTTGATAAAGGATTTGCAAAAGTGGATATCTTTGAGAAGTTCTTTATGTTGATGAAAGTTAGAAATGTCAAATTTGAAAAATGAATTAAGTTGGTTGTTGCAAAAAATAGATTTAATGCGGTTTTTTTTCATTGATATCTTTTAAATTGTGCGTAAACTATATTCTAAAGAGCTAAGTGTTTTGACAAAATTTAAACGATTTTTCTGTTGTGGAATGGGAAATTTAGGACCTAATGCTAAAATGTTCAAAACATTGGATGGGATGTCTAAATTGAAATGTTTTTAACCATTTATTGATGATATCAGGGTTTATATTTAATTTGGATTCGTTAGACTTTTTCGAATAAAGAGTATTGAATTTTTTTATGAAGGATTTTTTTGGACATATTAAAAGAATTATTGAATCTAGAGTTTTCGAAATCTAAAAAATTGTTAATGTCAATGTGATTATTAATAGTGGAAAATAAGAATTGGATTTTATAATTTAGAGATTTATTTATG